>NC_079519.1:30174891-30313231 GCF_000801105.2 Raphanus sativus | reverse complement strand
AAAATTATATTTGTAAATATATTGAATAATATATTTTAATACTTCTTACGAAAAATAAATATTTCTATAGAAAATTTACAATAATGCGAGTAGAAGTTAATAGTAATCATTATACTTAAAAATATTTTACAAAAGAATATTAGACAATCATAGCAAAAACATGGATCAATTTATATATCGTAAACACCACTTTATACGAAGAAAAATATAATAGTTCCTTTTTCTTTTTCTTTTTGAAAAAGCGCATTCTAAAATATAATAGTTATTTCTTTAATAGAAATTTAGTTATAAAATTATTACAAGGGGAAGTTTCAAAAATGATATTATTACAAGGGATGAATTAAATAATTGGATCTCTGTTATTTGTTCACCATCCTTATCGATGATAAATTTAATCAAAATATTTAGATTATAGCTATACCACATAAAATACGATATATAAATAATATATTTTAAGCCCCGTAGTTAGCGTTGGTAACTCTGCAATCCCGGCGAATCTCTCCAGCTTTTCCGGCCAACACATTGATGGATCCCATCCCTCGACATTGCCAAAGCAAAAGACTTTCTAAAATCTTCGAAACCTGCATCAAACTCTTGCGCGATCTCCATCGAGTCATCGTTGTAGATCAACTGTTGGTCCACGCCCAAGACAGCGTTATGAGACAAGACACGAGAATAATAGGAGTTGGTGAATCTGTTGCTCGATCCTGAGTCTGGTTTTAGGTAAAACAAGTGGGTCAGTTTGGCCCTTTTGTGTTCTTGGAGGACAAAGGTATCGAAGTTCTGACACCAATGTTGTGTTCATGGTAGGATCTGGTTTTCCTGTGTTTTTGAAGTTGTATAGCCTGTTCACTATGTGGCTGCAATGTGTCTTCCCCATCGAGTGTGCTCCTGTTCCGGCATAAATAACATAATTAGAAGTTGTAATTCACCCAAGAGAATAACTAGTTTAAATGTTTATCCCCGTGTATGAACCACATGAGAATCACCTAATATAAGTAAGATGTGAAACTGTCATGCAAACTATAGTGGTTAAATGTTGCATACAATGGTAGAATTTTTCCAAACATAAACAAACCTATATAACTCTTCGTGTATATTCTTCTAGATTTGAATTGTTTCAATTGTAATTTATGTGTTGCTTTTACGTGTGAATATTGATAAAAAAAAATAGTTACCTAGAAGAGTAGTCATGTCCAAAAACGTCAAGACCTTTCGACTTGAAAATATGCCAATGACTCCTCCACTGAGATGGACGGTGACGGTAGATCGACGGCGTCTGCATTTAACGCCCCACCGTCTCTTCTTCCTGTGAATACAGGATAAGACGGTGCTCCGGCCTAATCATCAGTTCATCCAATCCACCAAAACAGCACCAATCAGTAAAAAAATCATTACAAATCCAGATCGATACTTCTCCTTAAATAAAAAATAACTACATGTATCTATGTACCATGTGAACAGCATCTCTAGTGGCAAGGTTGAGTATATCAGCGCAAGAAACGACACCAGGACAACGTGATTCAAGAACTTGTTTTATCTTATCGATTACCACAAAACCTCCAAGTCCTCGATTCTGTGGAGCCGTCCTCTCTGAGTTTGGCCCTTGCAAAAGAACAGAAGCATCGCATCCCTACATACACATTTTACATAATACACATTTTACATAAAACAATAAATAGGTTATAAAATGAAAATAACGTTATGTATTGACAAAACAAATGATCTTACTTACATTAACCATACAATCTGAATAGAGGAGACGAAGTAGCTTGGGAGCAATGCTACTGTCATTCTTATAAAGCTTTTCTACTTGGTATCTAATATAAGTTTCTGCATCATCACAAGTGTTAGTAACTTTGTAATAATGCCAAACCAGCTTCACTGGTGGGTTCAATCCCGTTGCAGCCTCTACCTTCGCCGTTCCGGCTAGGCTTATAACTACGAGGGTCAATAGTGGGAAAAATAGTGCAAACTGCGTCATTTCAAATTTATGAAAATGAAAAATAATCTTCCACCACAAAAAATCTTGTTTTTTTGATTAAAAGTAAGATTCTTGTAAGTTGTGTATAGTAGAAATAAATAGATAAGGAAAATGAATGTAATGAATTGAGATATTGAAAGAAGTCGATGAGGAGGGGTATATATATAACTATAAAAGGTATTACTAGGGTGGCAGTGAACCGGATATGTCGATACATAAAAATACTGTATTTTGTTCTAAGTCTGACTTTGATCGTTTTGGTGTGCATTGCAAGGGAGCGTGTGTAGGACAAACGTGGATTTACCTGAAACGATGTTATTCCACGTTCCATCCATACTATGATTAGTCTTTTTTTTTGTTCGGCTAATTAATGCTTGTAGCTTAGATTATGCAGGTTGCTTCGTGATTGGTAGACAAAAAATGTTGAGTTCACACTTAAAAAGTTAAAATACTGTGATGTAAATTTCTCTTATAATTTTTAAGAAAATTGCTACAAAAGTATGTAGTATGTACTCACCTAGATTTTTTTTTTGTCTAAAAAATGGTTTCACCTCTTTGTTAGTAACAAAAACATTATAAATAGTTTCTTTAGCCGTGAATTGAATCTGGATTATAGTAATTACAGTAGTAACCATTTTACCATTAAGCCAACTCGACTAGATTTGTTTGGTCAGATCAGCATTTTTTATACAATCTTTTAACTTGTATATTTGTTAATCTGTTATATTCATCTAAGACATCATTAATTTTCACCACATAATAGCTTCAAATCACAAAAATAGAAAAAAACTTATAATGGTCTCGATAACTGTTTTGGGACATATCTATATCTTCAAAAAAATAATTAAAGTTGATATACTCAAGGCCGGTCATGTTAGTATAGATGATATATGATCATCTTACATTATCTGAACAACTTTTAATTATTCAGCTGCCATATATGCTAGCAAAAACAAATCAATTGATCACTAATTGGATCCTATAACCACCTATCTGTGTCTATTATCCTTTTTTGTTCTGTGAAAATTGTAATCAGCGTCTTGTAAGAGACAAATTGGTCGGTGAAGGATATTCATAATAAAACATTAATTTCGTTTGCTTTTGTTGTAGATGTACAAATAAGCTTCTATATATATATTTACATATGTGAGAAAAATTATAAGCTGATACCAAAGTCCAGCTGTAAGGACTGATCAGCGTCGGCAGCCAACGCATTGCTGAAAACTTGTCCATTCTTAAGCGTCAATTAATCCAAAAACTTGATATTTTATTTTTCTTAAGTGTGTCTACGCAAAAAGGTTACTTTATAATCCAACAAGGTTTTTTTTGTTGTATTTTCCCTATCAACATTGTTTAAGATACTAAATCGTCATTTACGTATTAACTTAAATATTTGTTTCTTTTCTAAACTTCGCTTTCAAATTAAAACATTGTTTTCTACTATAAGTTGTGTTCTAGTCGGCTGTATTTTATTATTTCGTCTGCCGTATTAATTAGTTAGTTTTGTCTTTTTGATATATAAAAGAAAATGTACAACTATAAGTTGTAGCAAAATGTAATCAGCTTTCTACTAGTAATATATATTGAAAATGATACAAATGATTACATATTTAGAGGCAAAAACTTTAACAAGAAAATAGTTTCTGCTCAATTTTACTAGTTTGTTTAACAGTTCAAAATAATATATTCAGCTAGTTAGATGAACGAAAAACTAGATCGAAAACATTCAGAAAAAATCCATCCACTTTACAGTCTCTTATATATTAAAAGAAAAGCACTACAACATTTTTTGTAACAATGTATCATCACCACAATCATTATTAGAATTTTTTTACAAATATATTGGTTCATCTAAATATATAATAAATTTTTAATTAAATTAACAATAAATTAATTATTAATGTCCTTCATTGTTTCCTTATATAAAAATCATTAACTTGCCTAATGTGTCTTAAGTGTATATGGCTATTAATGATTTTGAATAATAAAGATTTGATCAAATTAGTTTATACTCTATCATTTTTTAAAATTATAACTTATAATAAGATAATTTTAACAACCACATAAACGATATAATAAAAATTTAGATTTTTCTGTATATTTTATATTTTGAATATTTGAAAATGACTATAAATAACTAAATATGTAAAAAATATAACATTGAAATTTTAGTGATCCATGATTTAAAATTTCTGTTATAATAAGATACAAATAATTACAAAATTATATAAATAGAAAGCATTATTTATTAAATATTTATCTATATTTTTAAAAATAAATTATATACCATAAAAATACATAATTATTTCATTTCGAAATTTTCTTTGATTTTTTAAAGAAATTTTGTGAACAAATATTGACAACTTGATACTTATATTTTAAAATTTTGCATTGAATGTTTTAAAATCATAAATTACTAAAACTACTAAACATATCACAAAAATATTTTGTTATCAATAATTTTAAATTTTTGTTATAAAATAATAAAAATGATCAAAATAGAATTTTTTTATTTGGATTAATAAATTTATTTATGTGTTTGCATATTAGAATATCAAGCATATTCTGTTTTGTAAATGTTGTATATTTCTTGTTAAGATATTTTACGGTAGTAGTCAAATGTAATCCCTACAATTGTGTAACTGAACTGGCTTTATATTGCCATCTAATGAGAATGAATCCGGTGAGGACTTTCATAATCAAACATGGTATCAGAGCTATGATTCTCTCTTGATCTATAAAAGTCATCATTTTTTCTCTCTTTACGATTCATTCTCCTTCTCTACCTCTTTCTCTCTACCGCTCTTTCTCTACTTCTCAATTCTATTCTTCTCAATGGCTGCCAACATTGATCTAGCGTTTGGGGTTGCCAATATTAAAACTCACATTCCAGTGGTTTTAGACCTCAACGACCATAACTATGATGCTTGGCGTGAACTGTTTCGGACTCACTGTCTCGCATTTGATGTTGTTGGCCACATTGATGGCACATCCCTTCCGCAAGACGCAAACAATGCTCAATGGTACAAGCGTGATGGTCTTGTCAAGCTTTGGATCTACGGCACTCTTGCTCCTCAGCTCTTCAAAAGCTCGTTTGAAACAGGAGGTACGGCTCGAGACATTTGGATTCGCATTGAAGACAAATTCAGAAACAACAAGGAAGACGGCGGTGGCCTGAGCTTCTCTCCGCTGAGAAAGAGAAGACATGGGAAGAGGAAGACAGTATTGGTCATGGGCTTGTGGCGAGGAGGCGAGGAGAATCTGGGTGGTCGCGAGCAGAGTGGTGGTTGAGTGCGGTGGAGGAATATGAAGAAGGCTTGACGGTGGCGGCTTTAAGAAAAGTAGATTTAGGTTTAGTTTTGGTTTAGGTTTAAGTTTAGGTTTAGGTTTAACTTTGGTTTAGTTTTGGTTTAATATTTTTTTTGTAAACCAATTTAATTATAAATCATTTTATTTAATAAAAAAATATACGAGTTTAAAATTTTTAATGTTTTTAATGTTTTTAATTTTTAATTTTTTTTTAATTTTTTATAATATAAACAATAGCGAAAATTATACGCTATTAAAAAATATTTAATTGCAGATAGAAAAGCGCTATCATAGTGGAAAAAAAGATAGCAGTGCAAAAAACCGCTATCTAATGTTTCTAACCTATTATCACGGGCGATGATACAGCGTTTCTTAAACCACTATCGTATCGTTAAATAACATTTTTCGTCCGCTAATAAAACTCATTTTTCTTGTAGTGATACATAACGAGTTATTGTATTTTTAGTTATTCAATATTTTATTATTATTTCATAATATGTTGAAACATATAATACATAAAACTAATTTATATATAATATTCATTTTCGTAAAGCGCAGATCCTAGTTGTATATTATAATTACATTTTATTGTGCCATGGCGTTACTCAATCATCGAAATTGGTGAATATAAAAATGAAACATGCCTTGACCATTTCAACCCTGTTTTGACCCGGGATAGATACTAGAGAAAGATCCGATGGTTTTTTAAAGAAGGTAGAGGATCTTTTGCCTTCGCTACGCATGGGACTTCTGATATTTCTTTTACCACTTGCAAGTCTTACCTTAGTCTTCTATACCTAATAACTATAAGGTATTAAAAACTCAATGTAAGATAAGTCCAATCCGTGGTTTGCGTCAGGTGCTAACTGAAAGTAGAAAAATGTTTTAGACCTTTAGTTATACTAATATTAGAATATAATATATTTGAACTTTACTAACATTTTCTAACTTCCAACTGACTATATCGATGTATACTTTTCTTTTGAGCAACCATATCGATGTATAATAATCAAACAAAATCAGACTACTGTAAAGTGAATATTACTGTTTAATTATCTTGTAGAAATGGATGTAGCTTTTCTCTTCTTCTCTTTCTTTTTCATAGATCGCACTGCAACTGTAAGGTGGAAAAGATTTATAGGTATCAAGTTATTTCCACACCTTGGCTAGTCGACCAAAATAATCCATCATTTTTTTACTGTCTTGCTTGTAAGATGCGAATTGTTCTTTAAAATAATGTATACGAACTTTGTTTCTCACAGAGAAAAGTTTTTTTAACTCTCCCACAACGTGTGAGAATCTGATATAAACATAGCCGTTGAACGAACTCGTATCCATCCAACGATCATTGAATTGACAGATGACTAAAAGTCAAGGCTCGAAGTTTAGGTCATCAATGGCAGGTTTAAGTATTGAACCATCAATAAAACCTAACTTTTGTTTAGCTCTAAGCGTATTAACCAGCTCTGTGGACCATAACCATTCATTATGATTCTCACTTGTAAACATCACTGATGCTATCAAGGTTCATCGATTGTCGGAAGAAAACAAGAAGCAAGACGTGGGTGCATTAACGATGTTTTCCTCAACCTGAGACTTGCTCGTCGTTGTATATCCTTACTTGCCATAGATGCATGGATCTTGACCATGACTGTAACCTTTTTTCTCTTACCAAGAACAAAGATATGATTTGTTGTTCCTGAAACTGATAGAACACGTAAAGAGCTGAAAACTTGCTTGCTTTATTCAATAGAAAGAAAACCTTATATAGATCATTACAAATAAATAGATAACTTCTAAAACCAGATAACACCAACTCCTAAACTTGCTCATCAAGTTAATCTAACACCCGGATTTATTCAATCCAAAACCATAATTATCAACTCCTAAAACGTCTCCTAAAACTCAGGAAATATATTAGACTGTTATTCTTCAATTCCTCCCCTAAACTGGAACTCCTTCCAGTTTAACTTCTGCTTAGCGCCAACTCCCATTTTCCTCCTCAGCTTCTCGAATGTTTCCAGCTTCACCGCCTTGGTCATAATGTCTGAGAACTGATCTTGTGTAGAGCAGTAATCAAGCTCAATAATTCCATCGTTCACTAACTCACGCAAGAAGAGGTACCTGACATGAATATGCTTGCTCTTGCCGTGTAGAACCGGGTTCTTTGACAGTTTGATAGTTGAGCTGTTGTCACAAAACAGAGTAGTGCCTTCTTCCTGCTTGGCTCCAATTTCTTCTAACACGTTTCTCAACCAAACTCCCTGACAGGCTCCATAAGCTGCAGCTACAAACTCTGCTTCGGTGGTGGATAATGTCACAATAGGCTGCTTCTTCGATGCCCATGCTACAGCTCCACCTCCTAACATAAAGACATAACCAGATGTACTACGCCTGTCGTCAATGTCTCCTGCATAGTCACTGTATGTGTATCCAATCAGCTTCACTTTGCCTCTTTTTTGTACTGAATTCCATACTCCAGTGTTCCTTGAATGTATCTTAGTATCCTCTTTGCAGCTAGCATGTGTAGCTCACTCGGATTCTCCATGTACCTACTAACCAGATTCACAGAGAAAGTAAGGTCTGGTCTCGTCACTATCAAATACCTCAAGCTTCCGATCAACTGTTTGAACATGGTTGGATTAACCTTTTCTCCAGTTCCTTCCTTAGATAACTTCTGACCTGGCACCATCGGATTCTTCACAAAGTTACTATCATCCATTCCAAACTTCTTTAGTACTTCTTGCGCATACTTTTGCTGATTAATAAAGATTCCATCCTGATCCTGAATCACCTCTACTCCTAAGAAATATCTCATCAATCCGAGATCAGTCATAGCAAACTCCTTCATCATTGAGTTCTTGAAACCTTCTATCATCTTGACTGAGCTTCCTGTATAAATAAGATCATCAACATATAGGCTCACAATCAGAATCTCCTCTCCTTCTTTCCTTACGAACAGAGTATGTTCACAGTAGCATTTTTCAAACCCTTCTCTCTGAAAATAACCCTCTATGCGGTTGTACCATGCTCTAGGAGCCTGCTTTAAACCATACAAAGCTTTCCTCAGCTTGTATACTTTGTGTGGTTCATCTCGTGCTTCAAACCCTTCTGGTTGCTCTACATAGACATCTTCACACAACTCACCATGCAAGAATGCACTCTTAACATCTAGTTGAAATACTTTCCAACCTCTTTGTGCGGCCAAACCCAAGATAGTTCTTACTGTGTCCCATCTTGCAACAGGGGCAAATACTTCATAGAAATCAACTCCATACCTTTGATGATATCCCTTTGCCACCAAGCGAGCCTTGAACTTGTCTACTTCTCCTTTCTCGTTGTACTTCGTTTTGAAGATCCACTTTACTCCTATAACTTTTCCTCCTTCTGGTAGAGCTACTAGCTCCCAAGTATCATTATCTTCAATAGAGTCAATCTCAGCTTCCATGGCTTTCCTCCACTTATCTTCTTTCACAGCTTCTCCAAAATTCTCTGGATCATCAGAGTTCGTGAACATGACTATGTTCCAGTCATCATCTTCTTCCACGAACAGTCCCATCTCTCCTGAGACATAATCTTTCATCCAAACAGGAGCCTGTTTGCGCCTTCCTCCAGATTCTCGTTGGTTGGCTCCATTAGAGCTTCCCTCTCCTGCATTATCATTGTTTCTTTCTTCTTGTGTCTGCTCCTCTGGTTCAGGTTCGGTGTTAGGATTATCAACGGCTTCTGTTTGTGGCTCATGTTCTTCTTCTTCGTCATCTATCAACTTCTCCCATACATAGCCATTTTCCTGTTGATTTTCCTCCCACTCCCATCCACATGTTTCATCAAACTTGACATCTCTGCTGATAATAACTTTCTTTGTATCAGGTATATACAGTCGATATCCTTTTGACTCCTTGCTTACTCCTACCAAGACACCCTTTATGCTCTTCTCATCGAGTTTGATCCTTCTCTCATATGGCACCATTGCATACGCCACACAACCAAAGGTTCTGAGATGAGATATAGATGGCTTATGACCGCTCCATTTTTCTTCTGGTGTACTATCTTCTAACGCCTTAGATGGGCACCTGTTGAGGATGTGAACTGCGTACTGAGCCGCCTCTGCCCAGAAAGCTCTAGGAACTGTCATTCCCATCAACATACATCGAGTCATGTTCATGACTGTTCTGTTTTTTCTCTCTGCTATACCGTTTTGCTGTGGCGTATATGCAGTTGTCAGCTGCCTCTTAATCCCTTTCTCTTTACAGTAATCTTCAAAAGCTTTGGAATTGTATTCCCCTCCGCGATCTGACCTGAGACATACAAGAGGCTGTCCTAGCTCTCTTTCAGTTAGAGCTTTGAACTCTTTGAAGATCTGTAAAGCTTCTGACTTCTCTTCAATGAAATAAGACCAACACTTCCTGCTGTAGTCGTCAATAAAATTTATCATATACCTCTTTCCACTTGTCGAGCTCAGGTTAATAGGTCCACAGATATCAGTGTGGACCAGCTGAAGACCTCTGCTAGACTTCCATGTGCTCTTCTTTGGAATACTCTCTCGGTTTTGCTTTCCCTTCAAGCATATCTCGCAGATTTTCTTTTCTCCTTTTGCCTCAAACTGTGGTAGTCCACTCACCAGTTGTTTCTCAGCCATCTCATGCATTCCTTTGTGGTTGAGGTGTCCGAGTCTTTTGTGCCATAAGTCCTCCTTTGTCTCAGTTACTTGCAGGTACTTCTCTTCTCCTTCATCTTTACCACCTTTCATCTGAGCTCGGAGCACAAACATTCTGTTTTTGCTAATAGAAGCTTGCATTATCAGTCTCCTCTGTTTTTATGCCATATTTCACATGCATCATTCTCAATAATTATCTTCAAGCCTCTCTGTTGTAACTGACGGATGCTTAGAAGATTGTTCTTGAGTTCTGGCACATAGTACACTGCGGTGATGATTTGATTTACTCCATTAATCCGGACACTGAGATTTCCTCTTCCTTCTACTGTCATTCTCCTATCATCTCCTAGCTTTACGTTGGTACAGAAACTTTCGTCAAAGTCTCCAAACCATCGTCTGGTGCCACACATGTGATTGCTGCATCCGGAGTCAAGGAACCAGACATGCTCCTCCTCTTCATGTTCCTTGATTTCTACATGAGCCATGAGTAGTACATCTTCTTCTAGTTCAGCATAGTTAGCATTCTTTTCCCATTCTGGACATTCGGACTTGTAGTGACCCTTTTTGTGACACTTGTAGCATTCAACAAACTCTTTGTTGTAGCTAGAATTTCCTCTCCCTCTGCCTTGATAGCCTCCACGTCCTCTGGAGTAAGAACCACCACGTCCTCTACCACCATCTGACTTCCAATTTCCTTCAATTTTCAGTGCTTGTTCTTCACTGACATGTCTGACTAGTTTCTGCTCATGTACCATCAAAGAACTTTGCAGACCATCCACTGTGAGCTCCTTAATGTCATTAGACTCCTCGATAGCACACACCACATACGTGAATTTCTCCACCAATGTTCTTAAGATCTTCTCCACTACCTTAGAATCATCCAACTCTTCTCCTAGATTTCTCATATCGTTCACCACCATCATGACCCTTGAGAAGTATTCTGCAATTGCTTCTCCTTCCTTCATCTCAAGTACTTCAAAGTTACGTCGTAGTCTTTGAAGTTGAGCACTTTGGACTTTCTGATTTCCTTGATACTTCCTCTTCATGGACTCCCAAAGCTCCTTGGCTGTCTCCTTCTTCAAGATAGTCTTAAGAACCGTCTTATCAATCGATGCATACAGATAGTTCTTAACCTTGAGATCCTTGAGCGTTTGCTCTGTTATCTCTGTCTTTTGAGCCTCCGTGAGAACTACACTGCTGTCCGGTCTCGTGATCCCTGTCTCAATGAGACCCCACCATTCTTTAGACCTAAGCAAATTCTCCATCAACATGGCCCAGTACTCATAGTCTCCATCAAACTTCGGAATACTCAATAATGAATCTCTCTCTGTCATTGTTGCTATCACAGATTCGTAAGAGGCTCTGATACCACTTGTTGTTTCTGAAACTGATAGAACACGTAAAGAGCTGAAAACTTGCTTGCTTTATTCAATAGAAAGAAAACCTTATATAGGTCATTACAAATAAATAGATAACTTCTAAAATCAGATAACACCAACTCCTAAACTTGCTCATCAAGTTAATCTAACACCCGGATTTATTCAATCCAAAACCATAATTATCAACTCCTAAAACGTCTCCTAAAACTCAGGAAATATATTAGACTGTTATTCTTCATGATTGAGATAAGCTTTTTAGGTCACAAACTCTTATTACTCTGATACCATGTAAAACTAGAAATAATATTGTAAGCTTTAACTTGTATTGATATGAAAAACTAGCATATGTGTTTATATCCAACGACTGAAAAGTCATAAACCTAAAGAGATTAGGACAATCTAATATATACTTAACATAGGATAATGATAACCATAGAGATAATCCTTATCTATAGGATTCCCTTTCCTAATATAATCCCAATACAACAAAGAAATGATCTCAAACAATTAAATGAAGAAAACTACCTAGGACGTATAGAAGAGTAACTACAATTAGCATGACACAGAGAAGAGGAAAGGTATTGTCAAATGTCAATACCGTATTGACTATGAAAGAAGAGCTATGCTTAATCTCTGTTCAAATCCTTCGCTCCTATAAGTTCTAAAAATGTCTGCGGCACATTCATCTCATCCTTAAAACCAATTCTCCCATTGTATGCACCAAAAAGGCAGATTTTTACTACTTCTCCATCTGCTACGTACGATCCTTGTAGACTTCTATCCACAATCTTCAAAAGACTGTTCGTTAGTTCCTATACATTTGATGATTTTAATCAATGTCTTAGAAGTCGCTAGCCATTAATCAGACGTTCAACTGCGGTCTAAGACTTCCGGCGTCTTTAGGTTGTCTCAGAGGGCCTTCATCAGTCATTTTGCACCATCGTGGCCAGTGGTGGTGCGTTTCACGGAGCTCTTCCCATAGTCTGCTAAGGTCTCGTGGACTTTCCCGGTTGAGTTTTGTGGTTGCTTCTTTTCAGGTCTCGGCTTAGCTGCAGAGTTTGCCACCTTCTTGGTCGATACTCGGGACAGTGGTTTCTTATCTCCGGTGGCGATAAGCCGAATATTAGATACGTTCTCTATAGGTATTCATATTTACTAGTAAGTCTCAAACTTTTATTAATCAAAAACCAAGTATAGAAAAACACATACGTTCTTTATATATACAATGCTCTAAATAGATAACACTAAATCATGAAAGACATATCTACTAAATACCTATAGATGAACTGAACAAAACTCCAACCCTTATCCTTAATAACAAAAAACGAAGAGAGGAACAAAACCATAACACTTAATGTAAGCTCCACGCAAGGATGTGCTACATCAATGAGATATGTAATTAATATTGGTACAAATATTTCAAATTAGTATACCAAAATGCACCACACACACAACAAATCTTCATAAACCAAAGTTACCAAACACGAGGAACTGATACATGCAGAAATACAAAGGCCACACAGATTCGTTTTACACACTAGCCAATATGGATGAACTATATCCATTTTGATCGTCCCAGAATTTAGACCAAAGCATTATTCCTCCGTACTTCTCAGACTCCTTTACTGTTGGAAGAATCTGAGCAATTAATATATCTGGCGGAATATACCCACTTCCCGCGGCTTGAGGAGCCGCCGGGAGACCTAGAAATATTTTTTTAGCAGTGATCGAAGTGGTCCACGTCTTCCATGAATCGAAGAGGCTTTTGGTGTTATCTGAAGTGTATTGACACGGTGCATTGTTGTAGAATTGGACCCAAACGTAGTCGTAAAGTTCGGTGTCAAGTGCACTTCCCATTAATCTGTCTGGAAATGGACACTGAGGAGCTCCTGTTAGATACACTTTTCTTCCTCGGTTGCCAAATTTAGACAAAAACCTGTCCAAAATAAAGAATATATAAGTTTAGATGGATAGTTGCCCAAAAAAAAATAATAAAAAAATAAAAAAATAAATAAGTTTAGATGGATATTTCCAACTAAAGATCAACAAATGTTTTTTTCTTTTTGGGTTACTATCAACAAATATGCATGAAAACGTTAGAAGGGTGCAAATATGAAACAGTTAAGCCTTGAAGATGTATATTCTGTATCAGTTCGTGAAGTACTACAGGAGGTAGTACATGTGTGTGTCATGAAGATGGGCTGAGTTGGAGTTCGTGTTTTGGGATGTTCGTGGGCTTGTTAAGCTTGGAGAAGAAGTAATATATTTATCAGAAAGTTTACATTAAAGGTAAATGATATTACTTGGAGAGGAAAAGACAAGAGAGTTATTCCTTAAGAAAAAAAGGAAAGTTGATTAAGTTGCTTTTGGAAAAACTTGAGGAACAAGGTCTGGTTATCTACATAAGGAGGACGTACCTCCATGGAGAAAGGTGTCTCTGCTAAAAAGAAGAAAAGTTGAGAGATCGTTCTGGTGTTGCTTGTGTGATCAAGTCTTGTGTGTCACTGCTCTATGTTAGGTGTTGACGTAGTTGGTGAAGTACTTCCGAGAAGTGGAAGATTGAAGTCTAAACTCAAGGGGAGTTTAGTTCGGGGTTTGGACGATCCTAATAAACAAAAGTCTAGACTCTAGGGTGAGTTTTAGCTTAGGATTGGACTAATCTTAAAGGATTCTTGTAATAGAAAATATTGGTGTAAGACTTTCTTGTTCTAGTGAATTCGAAAAGAAAAACTTATGTTTTTTACTTTCTGCATTTTAATTCTCTGCTCTCTCGCTACATTAACAAGCCTAATTTCAATACAATCTCCTTGATGACCATCATTTTTTTTTTGGCAAACTCAATCATGAGTCATGACCATCTAGTTTTGGATATATATATAGTTGATAATACTAGGCAAAAAAATCCAGATGTTTCCTAGATTATTTACCTAGCGAGATCATCATAGTGTTGAGGGGAGCCAAGCTCGATATTGAAATCGATACCATCAAGAACAGCATCACCTAAGGGACGTGAAGATGATTTTCCTCCCAAAAAGTTGTTCCACAAGTAATCCGCAACCACTTTTGCGTCCTCCCTCGACCCAATCGAGTAGTTTCCGATTCCGCCGCCGAGAGATAACATAACCTTGTTTAATAAAAATATGATTTCAATATTAATAATTTATTTTCTCAAAATATTTTAATCTAGGTGATTAATTATAATACTAAACACAAACACTATACTACGCATCTTTTTATTATAGCTAGATTACAAATCTTGGTCAACTAACAAAAATTATGGTAAGAACTTGGAGGCCTCATTTATATTCATTTTCCATTTCAAGAAGTCAAATCTAGACCAAATCGATATATGTAATGGACCAATTACCTTGATGCCACGAGACTGGCAATCTTTGACCTGAGAGCCAAAATGGGTGCAAGTGTTGGCCGCAGGGTTGCAGTGGCCGGCAAGGTTGAGCTCCGGCATTTGGCCGTTTCCAAATTTCACAAGAAAGGCGACGTTGACGTAAGCATACCTGCCGGTGGCACATGTGGACGAGAGATTTCCTTCGTTGCCGTTTTGGCCCCAGTAGATCGCTATGCCTCCGTATGCATCAGAGGGTTTGCTAAGAAAGAAGAATATAAAGAAGACAAAGAATAAAACAGGCTTGAGAAATTTTATGTTACTCATTGTCTTGTATCTGATGTTTTGTCGTCTTCTTGGTTGTGTTGTTTGTTATTGGTTAACTTCTTTTATAAAAGACTCGAGTTTTCAAGAATATGAACTTATAGTATTTGTTTTTCCTCCTTTTCCTTTGTTGTATTCTACAATGTCTCTCTCACACACTGCACGACTTTTATTGGTTGTCTATTCTTTTGTCAAATTATATCGCTTTACGACTTAAACTGATACATATCCTAAAACATTTAAAGCCATCTAGAATCTCTGACCACTATATATTATTTTATAAAGAAATAAAGAAAGATGAAATTTATGAAACTCGGCTATCGAAATTAACAATATAAATTTTGTAAGGTCATGTTTAAATTTTGTAAGGTCATTAGGTCATGGTTTAAATTCTTCCAATATCCATTTTTCTTAACATTCTACCAAAAAATATATATATTATATATATATAAATTTTGTAACCCGTGGAAAAAAAAGAAGGAGACTCAGAAGTTTGTCTTTTATTGGCACAAGAATTGGCCATAACACAATATTTCATTTACAAGTACAATTCGGAAAAGAAAATTAAAATATAGTATTTCAGTATTTCTAATGGAGAATAAATCGAGAACACTAATATCCTCAGGATCACGTTGTGCTCGTCATTATCTTTTGTGGAGTTGACTTTGTTCTCTTATTTAACGTGACATGTGGCACATTTCAGTTTGTCCTTAGAGTCGGACAAATTGGCATTCAAACCTTATAGTTGAATTATAACTTTTTCTCTTGTATCAACGTCTGACTTTCTTCTTTAAGAAAAAAGAACATCTGATTTTTTATATATTACAAGCTTTGATTCTCATTAGAGTCCACTAAAATAAGTAACTTTTTTTTTAAACACTAAAATCAGTAACTATTTCTTTAGGGCATCTGCATCGGCGTCTCTGATTTGATCCTAAAAGGAGGGGACCCACAAAAACACCAAAGACCGAGGGAAAAGTCATTATATTAAGCAACGTCCTTGCCGGTCCTTCCCGCTCCTTCCTCTGCGCTTCATCATTTGATGCATCCTGCGTCCTTTGCTTTTTTTGATTTTAAAGACTTAAAATTGTCCCAGTGATAATGATGGCCTACAATATCGATGACTAGATGATAGTTTTGTTGTTCTCAGCCAGTGGACCAGGTGGACCAGATGATTGATGACAAACGCATTTACTAATCTTTAGATTAATACCTTGTATACTTTCTAAAAGTCTTCCCAACAACTATTTTGACCAAAAATATAATCATTGATTTGACATAATATGTTACAAAGCCAATGATATAGAGTACGCAGTTTACATTGGGCCGTGGTCGGTAAAGAACCTATAAACGCATAATTCAGCCATTTAACAGTTTCTCTCTTTCGGCCTGTATAACAGGGCCCAATTATTTTCGCAAATATAAAATACGAGGTACAAAAAGACATGACTGACTAGAGCCCAGATGATCTAGCTCGGTCAAAGGTGTAACTATATTGAATCAAATAAACTGGTCGATAAAATAGCTGTAATTTTAGTTTCTATTATGTTCTACCGTGATCCCATAGAGATTTAGAACCCCCAAGTTTAAAACAGTAGTAAAAAGCTAGTATTCCGGTCAAAGGTTACAAAAGGATACATTGTAAATTACGGTTTTTATTAAAACTCGTTGTTAATTCTTCCTTCTTTTTTTTACATGGACAACCTGTTTACTTTGGGATCATGCAAAGCATTATTCACAAATCACAAAGCTGTAAACAGACGGTGTTGTGAACTATCTACGTGGAGAGTAATGCCCTTAATTAGTAACTAGATCATGACCCGCTCGACCGAGCGGGAGTCAATTTTTTTTTTATCTTTGTTTTTACTAAATGTTATACATGATCGCAATGTGTATTAATATAAAATTTTGATAAATAACAATGTGTACTAATGTGTTTAAATAAGCAATGTGTTTAATTAATAAATTTATTTTCTAAATTTTATGATAACGTAAAGTAGATTTTTTCTATATATTTAAAATATATAGTGCTATATATTTTGTATTTTCAACATTTATCATACAAAACTTACATTGGGATATTATTTATATGAAAATATGTGTAACATAATATATTTATATATTATATAAACATATGCACACCCGCACGGGTTTTATTTTTAAAATGTATTCTATATTGTTTAGTTTTATGTATTATCGAGTTTGTATAATTCAAATTTTGTGTTTAAAGAACAATATCAAAACTGTCTTTCGTATGTAAAAATAACACTTTGCAAGCGCGAGTTGTGTCTTTTTATTGTAACACAAAATTTTATATAAAACTTATGTTTTTTTGTACATTACGAAATTTAATTTTTTAAAATAATTATTACGTAATTTCAAAGTGAATTTTATCTCTGAAGTCTAATATATTTTGTGTGTAATGGTTCAAAGCATTTTCGATATATATTATATTTCAGTTTGGTCTGTTTTTAGTATTATTGTATAAGTATAATACTATACAATATTACTATATTCTATACAATATATGAAGCTATGTGTTATTTGTTTTAGAAGTAGATTAGGCCCAACGTAGTTATAAGAATAGTCATATCTTTATGTATGTGTCTATGACTTATCTACCTAATGTTATTCGTACTAATAAAATTAATATGGTCAATGAAAATATACTGATCAATTTAAAATGAATTGTATAGGGTAATTATAGAACGATTAATATTTTTAGTATTCTTAGTATATATCTTATTTAAATCGACATGTAATAAATGTAAAAATCATATATGGAATATAGACAAAAATAAGAACTGTATTTAAGAAAATACATCAATACAAAGTTAGACTATGGTACATATTATATATAAAGAATGAGACATTTAATTTAAATATATGAGGTCCATCTTTAAAATCTACCTAGAAGAAGTTGTAATGTTCCTGTTTTAATAAGATAGACAATATACTGATCTCTGTATGAATAATTTTGGTGAAAGATAGCGAAGTTTACATCTGTCTTATTAAAATAGAAGTACACTTTAAAATTAATCCTAAGATTTGCAAAATATTTACAACCTAATGCCACTAAAATAATTAATAAACCTAATTTTAAAGATTTTGTTTTTTCCCTAATTTAATGCATAATTTCCTAAATTGATTCCACAACAAATTCATGATAATTTAAATTTAATGCACATTAATACTATAAACAAGTAAATAACCTTTTTTCCCATAATTATGTAATACATTTTAATTTCCATAATTATTTTCTATATATATATATATATATATATATATATGTGTGTGTGTTATACCATTAGTATAAAGAAAAAAAATTAAATGAAAGCAAATATTTATACGGAAAAATATTTATATGGTCACGGGTCAAGCTATAGAAATAAACAATAACAGTGTAAAATTATATTTTTTTTAAACAAATTTATTTTAATAGAAATTATATTTCAAAATATGTTTATATATTTTATTTATTTATAAATTTATTTTATTTGTTTTAAAAGATTATAAGATTTTGGAATTGGAAAAAAATATGACCCACCCCTATAATATTTTAG
The DNA here is from genome assembly GCF_000801105.2 of Raphanus sativus. Taxonomy (NCBI): domain Eukaryota; kingdom Viridiplantae; phylum Streptophyta; class Magnoliopsida; order Brassicales; family Brassicaceae; genus Raphanus; species Raphanus sativus. The sequence continues at coordinate 30,294,672 of NC_079519.1, read as the reverse complement.
TTAGATATATCATAATATTTTATCAAATTTTTAATTTTAGTTTTTATTATGACTGTAAAGATTAATTTTCAATCTAAATTTTTATTTAAATATTACAAATACATAATTTAATATAAACAAAAATTTAAATCATAAAGTAAATACCCGGCCGACGGGCGGGTCAAGATCTAGTATATTCTATTAAAACAGAAGTAAAAAAATTAGATTAACCCATAATTTTTCACTATATTTCATTGTCATGCCACTGAAGCATTAAATGAAGTTATATTAAGTATGATTGTTTTCCTAATTTAAATAATATATTTAAGCATTTAATGTTTTTTCCTAATTTAAATAATAGATTTCCTTAATAAAATCTCAACCAAAATAGAAGTACACTTTAAAATAGAAGTACACTTTAAAATTAATCCTAAGATTTGCAAAATATTTACAACCTAATGCCACTAAAATAATTAATAAACCTAATTTTAAAGATTTTTGTTTTTTCCTAATTTAATGCATAATTCCTAAATTGATTCCACAACAAATTCATGATAAATTTTAAATTTAATGCACATTAATACTATAAACAAGTAAATAACCTTTTTCCCATAATTATGTAATACATTTTAATTTCCATAATTATTTTTCTATATATATATATATATATATATATATATGTGTGTGTGTGTGTGTTATACCATTAGTATAAAGAAAAAAATTAAATGAAAGCAAATATTTATACGGAAAAATATTTATATGGTCACGGGTCAAGCTATAGAAATAAACAATAACAGTGTAAAATTATTTTTTTTTTAACAAATTTATTTTAATAGAAATATATTTCAAAATATGTTTATATATTTTATTTATTTATAAATTTATTTTATTTGTTTTAAAAGATTATAAGATTTTGGAATTGGAAAAAAATATGACCCACCCCTATAATATTTTAGTTAGATATATCATAATATTTATCAAATTTTTAATTTTAGTTTTTATTATGACTGTAAAGATTAATTTTCAATCTAAATTTTTATTTAAATATTACAAATACATAATTTAATATAAACAAAAATTTAAATCATAAAGTAAATACCCGGCCGACCGGGCGGGTCAAGATCTAGTATATTCTATTAAAACAGAAGTAAAAATTAGATTAACCCTTAATTTTTCACTATATTTCATTGTCATGCCACTGAAGCATTAAATGAAGTTATATTTAAGTATGATTGTTTTTCCTAATTTAAATAATATATTTAAGCATTTAATGTTTTTTCCTAATTTAAATAATAGATTTCCTTAATAAAATCTCAACCAAATATATTTCCTAATATATTTTGTATTAACATATTAAATATTTTTAATATTTATTAGTAATAAATAATAAAATAAAAAATCACACATCATAATCAATTCATATAACATGTAAATAAAATATTTTTTTCATATATTATTAGCATAATGCTTCATATATAAGTCCAATTAGTTATAAATATAAGATTTGTTTATATGATACACTGTGATATAATAGACGACTAAATCACAAAATATAATATTTTAAAAGTAATAAATAAAATCGTTATGTTTTAAAATGTTATATTAACAATTATGTAATACATTTTAATTTACAAATATATATAGTATACTATTAGTACAAAGAAAACATTTTAAGTGAAAGAAAATATTTATACGGTCACGGGTCAAACTCTAGAAATAAACAAAAGCAGCGCAAGATTATTTTTCTTTACCAAATTTATTTAAATAGAAATTATAGTTCCAAATATAGTTTTATATTTTATGTATTTATAATTTTATTTCTTTGTATTGAGAGATGCTAAAATTTTTGAATTGGAAAAAATTATGACCCACCTCTATATTATTTTAATTAGGATATTTAAAATTTATATCATAATATTTTATTAGAATTTTAATTTTAATTTTTATTATAACTGCAAAGATTAATTTCCAATCTAAATTTATATTTAAATATTACAAATACATCATTTAATATTAAAAAAAAATTAAAAACATAAAATAAATATCCGTCCGGTCGAGCGGGTAAAAATCTAGTTGATTCTTAGACCTCGAGCATCACCTATATATACTAGCAACTACTCTCTTGTCACGTTCGAGGTTTGATTATTCAATGTTGTATATGCTTATTTAAACAGTAAGACGAGTAGATGAGTAGATGACCATACTAAGCAATTTAAAATATATAAAAGAAAAAACAAAAAACTTGGAACGTAATGGAGATAATAAATTTAATATCGCAAAATAATAATTCCCCGTTTGTCTCGGTATTTATCACTCCTTGGCTGCACATGTCACGAAAATAATATATGCATTATGCACACCAAACACCATATAATAGTAACATATATCAACAATAATTAATCAACGCCAGAACTTTACGTCAATGATTATAAGATGCTCGCAGATCATGTGAAGTTACATTGCCAAATACACATACAATATTATTTAATTGATTATTAATCACTAGAAATGCAAGTTATCCATGCAGGTGCATGTGCATGCATATAGACTTCCAATAAACGCATATATAGCGAAAAGGTCCTTACATTAAAAAAAAGTTTTCCTTTTTTACCCTTAACTTTTAATTGGAAAGGATTGCAATATTTAGAAACTTTTATTTCTTAAACTTGCATATATGAAAATCAATAATTTTTCTCGAAATTTTTTTTTTCTTTTTTGGTAAAATTTTTCTCGAAATTGTTGTCTTGTAAGAATTGTGATTTGCGAATTATGTAATGCAATACGTAACTTAAATTATATTCATTGTTTGGGTTCACAAAGATTGGGGGAAATGAGGTGCAAAGCTGAAAATATGAGGGGGTTATACATATGTTACTCAAAATAACAAAGATAAATTAATTAACAGCTCATAGTCTCTTTATTGATTGGTAAGTTATCACAATCCTCCAGCTCCATCATCACCAATTTGTCACCATCACGCCCCAACTAATTGTATTTTAAAAATCAACTTTCGAATCTTTATCTGCAACATATTGTAGCACAACCGGAAATGTGCCTTAATTAGACGTCTATTAGCCTTCGAGTATTAACGGTATGTAATTAACCAATCATTGTGTGCTCATAACCGGTTTGACTTTCCTATACCATATTTTCTCTTATGACTTCCTTCAAGTAGCTTCCCTTGCCAACAGTTTTGCATACCAAACCTCTGTTTTCTTTCTCTTTCTTTCTTCTCTGCTCTCACATAACTAGCTTATACATTCTGTCCTCTCAATTCAAACTGTCTTTTAAGCAGTACTTGTTAGATCCGTCTTTGAAACTGTAAGTTGTTTATTTATTTTCATTTCGGCTGAAGAATCTGCTTGGCATATAAACCTGATTAGTAAACTGTTGGAATGTTTCTATTAAAATGTAATTTGAGCCATGAATAAGCGTAGATTTTTCTTTTTTTTTGGGAATCATGTCAGGCTGAGTTCACAGACCTGATTCGACAGATAAAAATAGTTATTAAAATGATACTGTGGAATGTAGGAATGTCTTTGTAAAGTGGTTGGAATTCATATTTCTCATCAAATAATATAATTGATTAACATTTTTTGCATCTCTAACTTCAATAAGTAAATACTAATGCAGGTTTAACCAAGTCTACATCACACAAACATAACTAAAAAAATAAAAAAATAAAATGAGTAGAAGACTTTCCATCATCTACTCTGTGTTACTTCTCATCTTTGCATCACCGTCCCTGCTTTCTCCCGTCACCGGGGACCTCGCCGGAGACAGACAAGCCCTTCTAGACTTCCTCAACAACATAACTCACCCACGGTCTCTAGCGTGGAACGCAAGTAGCCCTGTCTGCGCCACGTGGTCAGGCGTCACGTGCAACAGAGACAACACACGTGTCACCGCCCTTCACTTGCCTGGTGCGAGTCTTCTCGGAACGGTCCCGCCTGGAACCATCAGCCGTCTATCGGAGCTTGAGATCCTCAGTCTCCGATCCAACGGCTTACGAGGCCCGTTCCCAATAGATTTCTTGCAGCTCAAGAAACTTAAAGCTATTACTCTAAGCAACAACAAGTTCTCCGGTCCATTACCCTCTGATTACACCACGTGGATGAACCTCACCGTTCTTGATCTGTTTGGTAACCGGTTTAACGGTAGCATCCCCTCGGGACTAGCAAATCTGACCGGACTCTTGTCGCTAAACTTGGCTGAAAATTCATTTTCCGGTGAGATTCCAGACCTTAACCTCCCTGGTCTACGCAGACTTAACGTATCCAACAACAATCTCACCGGATCAGTTCCAAAGTCTTTGTCAAGATTCGCACGCTCAGCTTTTTCCGGAAACAACTTAACAGACGACAACACTTCTCCTCCGGTTGGTTCACCCGCTGAGAAAGAGAAAGAGCAAAAAGAAGACAAACACGGGATATACATCTCAGAGCCAGCGATACTAGGGATAGCGATAACAGGTTGCTTCTTGATATTCTTCGTAATTGCGATTTTAATAATCATTTGCTACGTGAAGAGAAAGAAGAGACAAGAAACAGAACCAGAGACGGTGAAACCAGCGAAGGCAAATCCAGAAACCCTACCAAGTGAGAAGGAAGTTTCTAAATCAAGAAAAGAGATGAACATAGAAGACATGGAGGAGAAGAGTGAATTTAATAGGATTATTTTCTTTGAAGGAAGAAATCTTGCTTTTAATTTGGAAGACTTGTTGACATCTTCTGCAGAGTTTCTAGGGAAAGGCACTTTTGGTATGACCTACAAAGCGGTTCTTGGAGATGCCAAGGTCATTGCGGTGAAGCGGTTCAAGGATGTGCCGGTGTCAAGAAAGGATTTCAAACATCAAATGGAGATTGTTGGAAACATTAGGCATGAGAACGTTGCTCCTTTGAGAGCTTACGTGTGTTCGAAGGAACAGAAGCTTATGGTCTATGATTACTATCCTACCGGAAGTCTCTCCGTTCTTCTTCATGGTATGTATAAAGTATGCAAAACCATATTTTAAATATAATTAATAATCTAAAGAATACAAACCATATATAAATATTTGGGTATTCAGTTTTGTTTTAGGTTTTAGAGATATATAACATACTCGAATAATTCATGGTATCCGAACTTAAATCGAATTGGTCCGTTGGGTTTTTTGGTTTTGGGTAAATGTGCCTAGGTCTAACTTATTTGATGATGTTGGTTCCTTGCATCTAAAGAAAGTTTTTTCCCGGCAGGCAAGAATGGCAACGAGGACCACGTTCCGTTGGACTGGGAAACGCGGTTGAGATTCCTGATCGGATTAGCAAAAGGATTAGCTCACTTACACACACAACACAAGCTCGCACATGGCAACATCAAATCTTCTAATGTCTTCTTGAACTCCAAAAGATATGGATGTATATCTGAAACCGGTTTAGCTCTCTTAACCAACCCGGTCATCAGAGCAGATTCATCAGCCAGAACGGAACTACGTTACCGTGCCCCCGAAGCAGCATACGACACAAGGAGATCGACGCCGGAATCAGACATATACGGTTTTGGAATCTTGATGCTAGAAACTCTTAGTGGAAGGTCGAGTATGGATGATAAGAAGGAGGATATAGAACTGGTGGTATGGATGAATAATGTTTTGGCAGAACAATGGACAGGTGAAGTGTTTGATTTGGAGCTCGTGAAGACTCCCAACATTGAAGCAAAGTTGCTTCAGATGATTGACTTAGTGCAGCTTTGTACGAATAGGGTTCCTGTGAAGAGACCGGAGATAGCAAAGGTGGTTGAGATATTGGAAGAGATCGAGAGGGAATAATTAGTAAATTGTGGAAATTTACTTTTATTGATTTTAGCCTAATTTTCAGTTCCACTTTTTTACTTTTAAATATTACCAAAATTTAAGTTAAATTAAGTATTTACGATTATAATGAAACTTGTGACAGAATTGAGTTTTTTTCTGAAGAAAACAACGTAATATATGACTTCAATTTAGGTATGTAATACATGCACGATAAAAACGAAAACTATAATAGTCATATTTTTTATTACACTGCGCACTGACATGAAGTAAATTTGAAAATTAGTATGAATCAAGGACATTACTGAAAACAAATATAAAACGACAACAAATGGATTCTCATAATTGGAGAATATTGTAAAGACAGGACACAACCAGCTGGGAAACATACTCATCTCTCTTTTGGGCCAACAAAAAATTGAGTGTTGATACATTTTTAGTATTCCAACGTAATTCAAATTATAGAAGCTTTTTCTCATTCACATTCACAAATCACAAGTTTGAGTAGGCCTGGGCACGGATCGGATATCCGGGTTTTTGAAGGTATTTGTGATTTGCTTCGAATGTTACGGATATCTAATTTTTCGATTTGCTTTGATTCGGAAAAATACGGATATTCGGAAAAACGGATATCCGGAAAATAAATAGATATTTGCGGATATTTGCGGATACTTACGGATATCTCATTTGTTTTGATTAATACAAATAATCTTAAAAATTCGATACAAATTTGTTTTGTAAAATTTTTTTTACTTGGTATAAAAGATAAAAAAATTAAAAGATATAGTGAATCTACATATTTTGTAAATTTTTAAACTTAATTAACAATTATAATAACACAAAACTTGAGAGATTGTCATAAATGTTTTCTTTTCCTTTTATGTAATACTTTTATATAAGTAATAATGTGAATAATATCTGTCAAATCATATGTTAGAATAATAATTATATAATTTTATACATTTAGAACTTTAAATATAATCAAAATATACATATATTTATATATTGACGGATCGGATCGGATATTCGCTTCCTAAAATTTTAATATTTGTGATTTGCTTCGATATTAACGGATATTGAATTTTAGTATTTGCTTTGCTTCGGTAGCTTACGGATATTCGGAATTTTCGGATCGAATAGTAACGGATAACGAATCGAATCAAATTTCACGGATAAAATGCCCAGCCCTAAGTTTGAGTTTCCAATTCCAAAAACGGTTTATTATGAAAATTAAGCATCAACAATTGTGGAGCAAAAATGAGTTTTGCCCGAGAGATGCGGGTAGTCCATAAAGTAGAAAATATTTGTTTAATAAAATGCCAAAAGAAGCTCTCATGATTCCCATTATCTCTTTACATCGTGCTGTCTAGAGTTCTCAATAACTTCTATTTTCCATCATTTTCATCTCTCCCTTTTTCTTCCCTCTCTACAAATTAAGAGAGGGGAGAACCTTTGATAACAGCAAAAAAAAAAGAATAATATATATTATATATATATATAGCTGAATATATAAATTTGTTATATATCAAAGTAATTAAGGTGAAGAGGGAAAGGGAGGAAACATAAACTTCAGAATGTCGGTTTCAAGGCTTTTCTTCGGAGTTCTTACAATCCTAGCTATAGTTTCCTCCATTTTGTTGCCAATGGCACAGGCTCAATCCGCAGCTCCTGCTCCATCTCCGACAAGCGATGGTAAGTTAAGAAATTTATATAGTATAAACTAAAGTTCTCAAAAAGATTTATGCTCGAAAAATGGTCTAAATAGAAGAAAAACGAGTATGAACTACAACAAATATACAATTATAGAATCTCTCCCTTTTTTTTCATTTTCTCCCCTGAATATCGCAAATATTATATTTATTTCGGACGGTTAACTTTGGACCACAATATTGCAGGAACAACAATAGACCAAGGCATAGCATATGTCCTTATGTTGGTGGCTTTGGTCCTCACTTATCTCATCCATTGATATTTCATCATTTTAGTTCTGGTCTCTATTTAGTTTAATTATATATTTTTCATTTTGATTATAATTAAATAGAGACCAGACAAAATTTATATGTGGTAGAGAAATTAACGAGGTTTTCTAATTTTTGGAGTATACAATTTTGAAGTTCATTTGTATAAAGTCGATGTGCGTTCAACTGTTGGAAATATATTTCATCGATTTACATCCTATACTCAGAAACTTAAAATGATATTCTTTTATAATTCAAATTAATTTAAGAATTCAAACTCAAAACAATTATCAATGCCAATGTAAAGCTTATTTAACAAGCAAAAGAAAAACCAAAACAAAAACGTGATTAGGAAATTAAGTAGGATTACTGAATTGGATATTGATTAGCTATTATGAATAAATATTCATCTCTTTACTGAAAAGATTACGTAAATTTTATTCCATCTCTTAGTGATGAATTAAGAATAGAACCTCCAAAACCTCCAAATGGATGATTTGGACTAAAGCTTTCAAATGGAGATTCCAAACCAGCGGTGGTCGGAGAGTTTATTGTAGAGTGAGAAGCAGAGCCAGCATCATGAGGAGCTAGAAAATGGTAGTTGACATTTGTTCCTAGATCACTATAACTCGTAGATCCAAGAAAACCAATGTTGTGATCCTTCTGTTGAAGCAACACATTGTTACTCTCTAGGTTTTGGGTAGAGGGCAGAGGATAGTGAAGACTTTGATGCAAATGTGCTTGATGATTGTAGTTGTGATGACTAGTGTCTAGACTTGTCGTCATGATCTCGAGATTTTCTTGTTCTTGTGCCTGGTTTGGTTCAAGAACTTGTACCGGAATGGTTGAACCAACAGCTGAGGCTTGGGAGCAAGAATGTATTCCTCGGTAAATAATCTCAAAGAGCACCGGATCTTCGTTGGATCTCTGGACTTGTTTGGTGGCTTCACATCCTTGAGATTTTCTGTACGTGCATCTATGGTATCCCCTGCACCAAAAAATAAAAATATTTTCCTTTTTTTTTTTTTTTGTGCACATACGATCTCATTAATCAGAAAGAAAGGCCTCAGGCCCAAAGTTTACCCATTAAGGGTTGATACAGAACGACGACGTAACGAAAGCTTAGCTGAGGCATCAGCTTCTTTGTTGAAATCGCGAGAAACAAAAGAAAAGGAAATTGAGACGAAAACAGAGGAGATTTCAAGGATGTCGTGGACGATTCCTCTGATTTCCTTAGCCTGCATGTCACCGTGGATTGCTCGAATGAGCGTTCTATTGTCGGAGGACATCCTGAGAGTTTTGATCTCTAGGGTCGCTGCCTTGATGAGGGCGAGTCGCATCGCCATCGCTTCCGCTACCAGAGGAGAGTCTACATAATCCTGCGAGTTCGATCCCTCTACTGCCGTTGTGAAGCCGTGTCCTGTGAAGATCCATCCAAATCCCGCCTGCTTTGTTTGTTTGTTCCACGCTGCATCTGACCGACAGAGAGTTTCTCCCTCTGTCTCCACCGGGTGAGATTTGCTGTTCGTCCCCCTTTGAATCACGTTAGTAGGAGTTGCTTTGATCCCTTGTGCATACGTCCACTCGCGGCCTAATCTTATTGCTCTTGTCGCAATCTCTTCAGGGGGAGAGGTTAGAGCTTCGAAGATTAGGGCGTTCCGTGATAGCCAAATCGACCAGACTACCCAGGGGAGGATGTTGTTGGTGATTCCAGAAGGAGGTAGACAGATGCTGTTTCTGAATTTCGTCAGCACTTCCGGGATCGCTTCATCCGTAGCTATGTGAACTACATCTCTAAGAGGTATCAGCTTCCACACTTCCACTGCAAATGGACATAGGAAGAATGTATGTATTGTTGTCTCCTCTCCCTGACAACGTGGGCATTTAACCTCTGTGTTGATTCCCCTTCTTTGTAGGTTGTCACCTAGAGGTAGAGCTCCTTTTAGAATCGACCAGAGAAAAACCTTCAGCTTAGGTGAGCAGGTGTTTTTCCATACATCCTTCTTCCAGTCGAAGTCTGAGTTTATCATAGCTTCCTGCTGAACATGATCCATCCTTGCTGAGTAATACCCTGACTTTGTTGTATAGGTACCCGAGGAGGTTTTCTGCCAGATGAAAGCATCGGAGGCTCCTGTTTGGCTTGGTTTCAGGCACAGTATCTGAGGTGCTACCGAAGGTAAGATTTCCTGGACTCTTGTCTTGTTCCATTGGAGGTCTGTTGTGAGTAGGTCTGCCACCCTAAGATCAATAACTTCTTCCTGTAGAGGTCCATGCATTTTGATTTGCTCATCGAGAGAAATCCATGAATCTTTCCAGACTTTAGTTTCTAGTCCATTGCCAATAGACTTGCCTAGGTGCGTAATTAGAAGATCCCTGCCATGTAGTATACTTCTCCATCCGTGTGAGCAGCTAGCCGGTAGGGAAACCTCTAGAAAGGATTTACTATGGCAGTACTTCCCTCTCAAAACTCTAGCTAGGAGACAGTCTGGCTTAGTAAGGATGCGCCACGCTTGTTTAGCTAATAGTGCTTGATTAAAAATCTGGATGTCTCGAACGCCTAGTCCCCCCTCCGATTTCGGTTTAGTTATCGTGTCCCATGCCACCCACGACATTTTCCTAGTTCCTTCAGTGTCATCCCACCAAAATCTAGTGAGAACTGACTGAATTCTCTTACACAGGCTTACGGGGATTTCGAAGCAGGACATGGTATGAGATGGGATGGCAGTTAGAACTGACTGCAGCATGGTTAGTTTGCCTGCCTTGGAGAGGAACCTCGTGGACCAGCTGACTGCTTTTTGACGTATCCTATCAACCACCGAGGTGAACAAGTCTCGTTTTCTTCTGCCAAAATGCTCAGGGAGCCCAAGGTACTTCCCAGAACCTCCTTCTCTTGTGATGTTCAAGATTTTCTGCGCTTCTTGTTTAATCTCCTTTGATGTTTTGCATGAGAATGTGATTGATGACTTCGCGTTGTTTATTTGTTGTCCCGACGCTGTCTCGTAGGTCTTAAGGATCGTCCTCAGAGTCTCGCAGCTTGTTGGCGTGGCATAGCAAAAGAACATGGTATCATCTGCAAAGAGCAGATGGTTAACCCGTGGGCTTCCTCTAGCGACTCTTATGCCTTTTAAGGTACCATCTCTTGCTGCATTGGAGCATAGGCCTGATAGAACTTCGCTGCATAGGATAAATAGATACGGAGACAGGGGGTCCCCCTGTCTGATCCCTCTTCTAGGTATAACCGAGCCTTGCACCGTTTCATTAACTAGATAAGAGTAGGTAACTGTGGAGACACATTGGATGATCCACTGAACACATTTAGCATGAATCCCCAGCCTTTGTAGTACTTGAGCTATGAAACCCCATTCTAGTCGGTCATAAGCCTTCGACATGTCAGTTTTAACTGCCATAGTGCAATTTTTCTCTGCTGTAGACGTTTTGAGATATTGTAGAACCTCGTGGGTTATGAGGATATTGTCTGTTATAGCTCTCCCAGCTACAAACGCAGATTGGTTCTCAGGAATGATTAGCCCCAAGACTGATTTCAACCTTAGAGCCAGCACTTTAGAAATAATCTTATAAAGCACATTGCATAGGGCTATAGGTCGAAAGTCTGCAACTTTCTTTGCTTCTGCGTTCTTCGGTATTAATCTAACATGGGTATTGTTGATCGTTGTAGAGAGCTCACCCGTGAGGAAGAACTGTTGGACTTCTGCTACTACTGCTGGTCCCACGACTTGCCAGTTTGAGTGGAAGAAACTGGCCGAGAAGCCGTCTGGTCCGGGGGCTTTATCCGCATGTATCGCAAAGGTAGCTCGCTTTATCTCTTCTGGTGTTGGTTCCTTGATTAATAGCTCGTTTTGCTCTGTGGAGATACACGGTTTTAACGCCTCATTTACTGCAGAGGAAACTACATAGCCCGGCGAGTCGAAGAGCTTCTCATAGAAGTCGCAAATAACAGCTGAGATTTGATCTTCTTCGAAGCTTGGGGTTCCAGCTTCGTTCTCCATCACTGAGAGTCGGTTTCTTGTCTTTCTGCCTTTGGTTATAGCATGGAAGTACCCCGTGTTAGCGTCTCCCAAGGTAAGCCATAGCTGCCTGCTCCTCTGTCTCCAAAACTCCTCCTCCATTTTATAGGCTAGTAGAAGTTTAGTGTTTATGTCTTGGATAAGGGTTTCTTCTGGGATCGGGTTTGACATGGCGGTATCTAGTTGAGATTTTAGCTGTTCCAGCGTTCTATTGCTCTTCTCATGAAACTCTTTGCTCCATTTGCAGATGGCCTTCCTACAATGTGAGAGGCGCTCTTCTACCTGCAGATCAGCGTACCTGTCCCAGGTCTCTTGGATGATCTTTTTGACTTCTTGATTGTCCCTCAGTCTTCTATCATATCTGAATATTCTAGTTCCTGTTCTTCTTTTAGTATCCAGAAATGAGACTAGAGGACGATGATCTGATCCTTCGTATTTCAGGTACTGGCACCTATTAGAAGGGAAAAGATCAGCCCACTCGGTGTTGCTCATTGCCCTATCCAATCTGCATTGTACCAGATGGGACCGTCTCTGACCCCTCCACGAGAGGAAGCTTCCATGGTGCTTGAGATCATACAGATCATTGCGACCAATGAAGGTTCTGAATGCGACGAAAGTGCCTTCTGCTCGACTGGGGCCCCCACATTTCTCTTCGTTGTTCACTATTTCGTTAAAGTCGCCAGTGAGGAACCAAGGTTCTCCTATTGGGGGTCGGAGAGTGGACAACTCATTCCAGAGGATATATCTTTTTGTGTGATCTGGCTCGCCATATACAAAGGTAGCGTAGAAAGACTTCCCTTTTGTTATAATTCTTGTGTGGATGAAGTTCTTCGTTGATTGTAATACTGTGAGCTCCACTTCTTTCTTCCAGAGCAAGAAAAGACCTCCTCCAGCATTTATAGGGGGAACTGCGTGGTGATGCTGTGGTTGGAACCACTCGAGCTCTTTGAGGACCATGTCTGTCTCGTTTTTGGTCTCCGATAAGAAGATAACATCAGGGGAGTTTTTCCGATGTATCTCCTTTAACCGCTGGACTGTTGCGGGGTTCCCCAGCCCACAACAGTTCCAGCTTACCACGACTAAGGAGCCGGGTGTGGAGATGGCCGAAAATCCCCTTTCTTTCTTGCCATTGCTGGGATCAGGTTGATAGGAGGATTAAGGCCCGTCGTAGATTGGACTCTGCTTGTACTTCCTTGTCGTTGTCTCGCTTGATTCTGGCTTTGAGATTGATTTGGTGAGGCTCCCGTCCTTGCAGGTGATCTTCTAAGTTGAGACATTAAGACTTTCTCGTAAGATATAATGATTGACAAAAAAAATTAAGATTATAAAAGTTTGGTACTTGTGTTATACTATGTTTTGTCATATTTTTGGACAAAATGTCGAAGAGCATTTCCAAACCACATCTATATTTTTTCTCTAAATTAAAACAAAAAAAATCTATTATAAAGCTGTTTTTGCTTTAGTGTATAAATTTATAATATATTTTCTATTTTAAAAGAAAATACAGCATCCTATTTTTTTCAAACTCGTCTTCTTTATAATAGAATTTTTCTATTTAAAGAAAATTATAGAAACATATTAGAAATTGTCTAAAAAGAAGAAAAAAACTAGGGAGGTAATTATGAGACTAACCTGGGAAACTTGGCTCCGAGGATATCCTTCTGGCCGTACTTTCTCCAGCTAAAACCATCGTCAAGCGCTCTATCAATCACAACCCCAGGGGCAATTCTAACTTTTTGGGTCCACCTTGGCATTGACTTCTTCGAACTTGATTTCATTTTAGATTTCAAAATTTTAAATAATTATAAGTTTATGCAAAACATTATATAGATATAAAGTTAGAGCAAGACATGTAATTAAAAGCATGATTATTGCATAGATCCTTAACAAAAGTCCTTAATACACATATATGTATATATATGTATATGTATATGTATATATTATATATGCGTATATTAATTGTTTGTTAAGGACTTTATGGAAACCGAAACCAAAAGTTTCTTAATTAAGGAACTTTTGGTTTCGGTTTCCGTAAAATCCTTAGCAAACAATTATATACGCATATATAATATATACATATACATATATATACATATATATGTATTAAGGACTTTTGCTAAGAATCTATGCAATAATCATGCTCTTAGAGTATCCTAGTTATGTCTTACCCTAGATACAGTATCCTAGTTATGTCTATGACTATCCACCTTCATATGCGCTTAATACATGTTGAGAAATGAAACCATGCATTTTTATAGTTTATAGATATGGTCAGATGGATGTACCTCTGGATGATGTGTGGTTCTTGATGATCTGAATCATCGCTCTTGGGACTTCCTCCACCGTGGGAATGCGGGGAGACTTGGTCGAGTTCGCCGGAGTAATTCATAATGGTGAGAGACTTGTGGTAAGATTCAAGAATCTTCTTGGCCAAATGTTCACGTGATTCTTGAGATGAAGTAGAGCCAAGCTGAGACTTGAGCTGGTGAGCATAGTCTCTACCTTCTGTCATCAGCTCGTTGAGCTCTTTCTTCATCTTCTCCCACTCTCTACCATTACTATTCCTCTCCATTACGTCAAAAGAGTGAAAAATATGGATTATACGCGGTACAAAATATTATGAAAGGTTATATGTTATGAAAGGGCATGTATGTTCATTGTGCATGGCTTGTAAATATATTTGAAGAAGGGAATATTAAAGAGGATTGTGTGAGAGAGACAGAGTTTGACTTTTTGACTGAAGAACGAGGAAAACTGATGTGGTAGTAATGGAATGGAGAGGTGTGACTGGTCTTTGGTCACATAATTTGGAAAGTCCAACCTGCTGACCAGTTCTATGCTTGTCGATCCTTTTTGTGGTTGGACAAGACTTGGGTTCACACCCCCTATGGTGAATTCTCAAATTCACAACGCTATATATGGTTTCTTCTTCATCACCGACACATAATTTTAAAAGTTTTTTTATCATCTACACAGAATATTAAAAGTTTTATTTGTCAAATTGGTGTCTACAATCCTCTTCCCTTATATCTTAAATCTAAATCCAAAATACTAAACCCTAAACCCAAAATACTAAACCCTAAACCTTTGGGTAAACCTTAAACCCTTGGGTAAACCCTAAACTCTTGGGTAAAGAGATATTCCAAAGGTTTAGAGTTTACCCAAGGGTGTAGGGTTTATCCAATGGTTTAGGGTTTAGTTTTTAGAATTTACCCAAGGATTTAGGGTTTAGTGTTTTGGGTTTACCAATTTGACAAATAAAGCTTTCAATATTCTGTGTGGATGATAAAGAAGTTTTCAATATTTTGTGTAGGTGATGAAGAAAAAGCCATGGATGGCGTTAAAAAAATTAGTCTACGTTTTTTTTATTTGTTTCCTTTTTTTTTAATTTTGTTTCCTTTTTTTATTAATCTTATATGGCACTTTGATTGGTGCTAACAATTGAGGTGAATTTGAGAGTTCACCACAGGGGGTGAACCCAAATTTTATTCTTTTTGGTTTATTGGATTTGCCTTACTATCTGGTTTTATATTACGTACATAATCTTAATTATTATTATGAACATAATTTTCTTTTAATTTTTTTTTCTGTAATAGAAACCCATCCGCTTAGTAATTTATGAAACTTTATCATCTACGATAATGAAATGAAATGGTGACACGACCATTAGGTCCATTACTAAAATAACTATAAGGGTAGTCCTTAATTTAAGTACAGAGATCTAATATATCGTATCATATACCAGAAACTAATTAATTGATTTAAATTAGTTACTCATATAATAAAATGTACATGGTTACTATATAAGAGTGAAATGTAGCACTTTTTTGTCACACACAAAAAAGTGCTACATTTAGAAATGGCAGAGAAAAAAGTGAAATGTCACTATGTATAGAAATACCTCTAGAAATGACAGAGAAAAAATAATTAAAACCTATTCCATATTTGATTACCTAAACTTTTCCCATTGACTGAGACTTGGAAGTGGACTCCTAAACCGCAAAAATTATACAAGTAATACAAAACAATATAAAGCACTTAGCGTCTAGATTCGTAGTTAACACGATCAGCAAACTTATAATCACAATCACAGTCATTTGAGACTTTTGTAACTAGACCATCGTCTTCTTCAAGATCAGGTAGAAAGAAAGATCCGCAAAACCTGTGTTCTAACTTGTCAGTACTAATCCCCTATATATTAATCCTGGAACATTGCAACATTGTTTGGTAGCCACGTGTCATCACGAGAATTATTTTCAGGATTGTTAGAAAAATAAGTTGGTCCATCTACACATATATTATAGTTTTTATTAAATAACTATTAAATCAATTATTAATATACAAAAGAATATTCTCTATTGTTTCCTTAAATAAAAGCTACGGAACTTCCTAATATGATTGACATATATATCACCATTAATGATTATGAATAATAAAGATTTGATAATAATTTTTTATCCTCTATACTTTTCGTTTAATTTTATTTGTTAAAATAAATTAAACAATCACATTAAGCATATAATAAAAAAATTATATTTTTTCTTATATGTTGTATTTCGAATTTTTTAAAACGATTATAAATTACTAAAAATGGTACAAGCCTCACATTGAAAATTTTGTGATCAATGGTAACTTTTTTTCAGTTCAACCTATCGTTTTTAATGGGTCTTGAACATTTTTTAATGATTAACTAAATAAATCACGTACATAAAAGAAAGTGTTTTGGTTTAAAAATTGTTGCATACCCAAAATCAGTATGAACCATCGTCACTTTCATTTAAAATTTGGTTACAATAAAAAATATATGGTTGGGAAAAAAATCTGAATCCAAATAACCGAACCAAATCCAATCTAGAAAATAGTATAGAACTTTAATCAATTTGGTTAGATATCTGAACATGTTAAAATTTTGGTATCTAAAACCAGAACCGAATCCGATTCGGACCAAAATATTTTGGGTATCCGAGTATATTCGAACCAAATTTATATACTTAAATATATTATTTAAAAAATTAATATCTAAAAGAAATATACAAAATACTTAAGATGTTTTTAAATTGTCCAAAATATTTAGAAATATATAAAAATAGTAAAAATTATATATTTAAAATAACTAAACATTACTCAAAATACCAAAATACTGAAAATATCTATTCATTTTCTATCCAAATATTTAAGTTAAACCAATTTTTATGTTAAATTTAAGTATTTTGGTATACATTATTCAAATTCATATGTAACATATTATTTTTATTTTTATGTTTTGAGAAATTTAAAGTATATATAAACTTTCAGTTTTTAAAAAATTAAATGGGTTATCTGAATCAAAGACCAAACTGAACATATAAAGATTCGAACCAAATTTGCAAAGATCCAAACCGAATCTAACCAAACCAAATGATACCTACCCACATGTCATCCCTAATCAAATGTAAAAAAAAATTATTGATAACAAAAAAATGTATTATTTATTTAGATACAACATATTTAAAAAAAGTTCACCCCGCGCAAGGCGCGGGTTATCATCTAGTGAATTATTATTTGTAAAACCTCATCGTCGGAACATACAAATTTTAATTTTTAACTAACAAATAATACAGACGTTACCGCGCAGTAGATACAAACGTCACGTAAGTACATGGCCGGTCATGAGCCATGCCTAATGAAACATAGAATTAAACTTCCAAAAAATATTTTTAAGTCCCCAAATTTGCAAAAAGAAATTTTTTACATAGACATGTTTTGAGGCTCTCAAAATTTTAGGGCCGGCCCTGCGCAAGCACAAACATACATGGCGTTAACATGACGGTCATTAAACTACATCACCATCATTAGAGAATAATTCGAATAACAATGGAATTGCGAGTAAGAATTTGTGATGATATTGGCTTTTGACCATTCTAGTGTGATCCATTGATAAATCTTTTTGTAAGATAATAGTCTTAAGGACACAAATATATATATATATAACATAGTATAGAATTATAGTATTTGTGTATTATGTCAAATGGACCTCAAAACCACTCATGAATCATGATCAATTGAATACGGCATGATTATTACTATTTGACGACCCAAAGACCACAACGTCCGTTCGTTGCCGTATCATAGACTCTGTAAATCAACGGTCACATTACTGTCGACTAAACTCTTCTTCTACGAATCTTCTAACTTCTAAGTATGCTCAACCCGGTTTTAAGCTATTCAAATTTCAATCGAACCTGTCTCAGAACTGGTTAAATTAGACCTTATGTCACAGCTTTCCTGCAAATTTTTGTTGAATGAAACTACTATACAAACCTGTTCTATCGAAATTATCTACCAGATAAAAGGAAACAACAGGTAATACCTGTTCGGTTTTGTAAAATAGTGTATACCAAGTCTCAGACTTTACATGCATAACAACAGGTATTACCTGTTCGTTGGCGTGTTATAGACTCTGTAAATCAACGGTGTCACATTACTGTCGACTAAACCCTTCTACGAATCTTCTCAGCATGTTCAAAACCGGTTCTAAGCTACTCAAATTTCAATCTAACCGGTCTCAGAACCGGTAAAATTAGAGCCTCTCACAGCTTTCCTGAAATTTTTTGTTGAATAAAAGTACTATACAATCCTGTTGATTCCACTCTCTTAGGTCGAAATATCTACCAAATAAAAGGAAACAACAGATAATACTGGCTCGGTTTTGTAACATATTGTATACCAAGTCTCGGACTTTACATGTATAACTTTTTGGTATCTGTTTAGTACAATGATATAATACAACATTTACTATTCACGGATCAAATTTACGCAGCTATAAGTAACTCTGATTAACATATACACAAACTATACCAACGTTATAAGACGGTTTGAAGTAGGAATCATACCAAGTACGCGCTCAAATGGTTGAGTGAGGCGGTTCTGTTCGGTTTGATTTGGTTTTCAGATGATGTATTGACGAAGGTAATCAACACGAGCCTGATGCTTGAGCTTCATCAAGGCTTTGACTTCATGTTTCCTCACCATTTCTCTAGAGATGTTGAGATTACCAGCTATCTCTCCTAGTGTCCTGTCTCCTTTCCCATCAAGACCGTATCTTTGTCGAATAACAAGACTCTCTTTAGGCTTCAACGAATCCAGCTGAGGAATTATTGAACCAGGTAAAAACCATTAAAATTATCAAAAATTCATGACAAAGGAAAAAAAACAATAGTTAATATTTCCAATGTTTTATATTTAATATTTATTCATATTCTAATTATATATTATATTTACTAATATTACTTTTAAATGTATATATAAAAAATTAGTACATATAAAAATTTGTGAACCAGGTTCTACCCGTGATCAAAATAATAATCATGATCCAGATAATTATCCGGTCTGGTCCGGTTTTAAAAACATTAGGCCAAAACTGATTTCACTTGATGATTGTGTAAGGAGATAAAGGCTTGAAACATACCACGTCGTCGAGAGCGAGCCTGAGAAGAGCAGGTTGTCTCCTGTCATCAGCTCCTACACCATCAACATCTGTGATTCCATTGATGAACTCTTCTTGAGTAACCGAATGTTTTGAGTTCAGCGAGTAAACCGGATTAGCGGCTCTCAAGACTTCACGGTATCTCTCAGGTGATATCTTGAGTCTCTCAACTACCTCTTCCTCTGTAGGGAGTCTTCCTAGCTCAAACAATAGCTCCATCTTTGCTTTATAGATCTCAACTCTAACCTGAATGGAATCCAACATGTAAGGTCCTGCAAAACAATTTATTTCTGAGGAAAAGAGTGTGTAAACGTACCGATTCAAGTCCAAATGGGACACGAGTAAAGTTTGAGGTTGTCATAGACCGTATGATGGCATGTCTAATCCAAAACAAACCATAAGTGGAAAGACGAAACTTCCTTTTCGGTTCAAACCGGTCTATTGCTGTGATAAGCCCTCTCATACCGGCTTGACAGAGGTCCTGGAACTTCGGTCCGTTGGTGAAATCTTGAAAGTATTTGTTCATAACAAACAAAACAAGGCGGAGATTGTGCTGCAAATGCAAGAGTACAAGAGTTACATCCATGATAATAGCTTTTGCAAGAAAGTTAAATTTTTTTTGAGACTCACCTTAATAAGTTTGTTCCTTGCAGCTTTACCAACTTTGATTTTCATTTTCACTTCAGCCACACTCATATTGATCTCTCCAGCTATTTCAGCTTCCCTAGGCTCTCTTCCCAAGCTCTGTTGCAATTCATCTTTCACTTGAAGAAGAGCCTGCAATGTTAAATCCCAAACATTGTCAGCATATATTGCAACTGTAGTAACCAGTGTTCTAAAAAGCGGTTTATGCGATTCAAATCAGTTTACACAGTTCTAAACCAGGTTAAAATTGTGTTTTAGAATTGATCTAAATCTGTTTAATCAAGCAATAAAATTAGTGTAAATCCATAAATTTGTCTAATTTTTTTTCATCTATCCAATTTTATAATTCATCAAAATAATTTTATAATTAGACCAAAAAAACTAAAAAATCTAATATATATGTTAAAAAAACCTTCATAGGTTGAGATTTAAGAAATACAATTTCTTGAACGTTGAGATTTTAAGAAAATGAACAAAGTTAGAAGAATACCTTCATAGGTTGCATCAACTTAAACAACCAAACATGTTCAGAAGAAGAAAGAACAGGAGGTATCTTCATTTTCTTCCAGTCCAAGCTGACTACATCATTAGAAGCAGAGTAGTCTCTCACAAGCCTCTTCATCTTCTCCTCTTCCTCTTGCTGCCTCTTTGTTACTTTCTTATGAGCAGAAACGATAACTTGTTTCTCCTGAACGTTTCTCTTCAACGCGATCCGTTTATCAAGATCCAGTCTCTTTTCCTTCTTCCCCCCATTACTCCTGATCACAACTACTTTCTTCTCTTCAACACCACCACCACTCTCTTTCCTCTTCCTCCTCCGTGAAACTTTCCCTTTGGAGCCGCCGCCGTCGATACCATCCTCCTCCAGTGTTGTTGCAGGAGGGCTGAGTTTGTAAATGCTTTCTAGTCTAGCAGCAGCTTCGTTGTAATCCACTCCTAACGGACACGAAGGAGCCAAGTTTTGATTCGGTGCCTTCGGCTTCCTCCTAGTTACTACTACTCTCTTCTCCTTTTGCTTCTCCAAAACTTGTTCAGGAGGAACGATCAAAGATGAGTTGCTCGTGGAATCATCAGCTTTGAAAGCAACAATGGACGGCAGCTTTTTGAGTGAAGACCGATGCGTCAAGAGATCAGTGCTTAACCCTAGAGGAGATCTTGCAGCGGAACTCGAAATAAACACAACTCCCATCACAAAACCTAATCCCTATGCAGCTTCAATATCAAAGTTCGCTGCAGGCAAAAGAAACATATGTCTCATCCTCATATTCATCTAAAGGTCACAAAAGCATAAGAATCACTGATCTAAATCTATAACAGCAACATCACAAAGAGACACAGAGAGAAACCCAATTCAAGTTACTACGAATCACAGAGAACCCACATGCAAAGGTGAAAACTGTGGTGAGCATCGAATACGAACAACACAGGGACAAGAGAGACAAAACAAGTGATCAAGAACTATGCATATAGAAGAAGGCAACTAAAGGTTTAACACTTCGAATGCATCATTCGCTAGAAATAATGTTAGATTATCGGAGAAGCAGAGATCGGTAAGCCTACCTTTGCCGTATCTGAGATTCTTCGTTCGATGAGATTCTGCTTCATTGATTTTTTAAATAGAAAAGAGAATTTAAAAATTGGAGTGGAATATTAAAATATGTGTCTCTGAATGTTCTACGTAGGCCTAGTTCTACGTGTGTCCACTTGTTAATGACAATTTGCCGCCGTATGTTTCTCGTTCTATTCTTTAATCCACAGAAGTTTTCATATAATCAAATCTAAACGATAAATCGGCCCAAAAAAACACGAACTTTGTAGGAATTGCCAAAACAAACTTCGACATATTGACTAACCAAAAAAAACACAAAATTTTAGTTGACTTTAGAATTAATTAACAATCATTTCGTTGATTTGCTAATTTAGCACACCGTAGAAAAATTTGACGTCGTTTATTGTTGGCATTAAGTGAAACGACCTCGTTTTCAAATGATATGAAACGGCGTCGTTTTATACATAATTTGAAAATAAAAACATGTAGACACTGGATTTGAACTCGAGTTGATTGGACAAATGACAATGTATTTTACCACTAGACTAGTGGCATTTTCATTGGAGTTACTAACACATTTAATTTTATTTGGTACTGGTCGAATATAAAAAAATTTCTAAAAAACTTAAAAAATCTTTAAATTCCAAAAAATTGTAAAAATAAAGATTTTTTTATAAAATTAATTTTGAAATTATAATTAAAATATTTTTTTCTTTAAAAAATAAAAAATCTTCAAACATTTTCAAATTTTTTCTTTCAAATTATTTAAAAAAAAATCTTCCAAAATTTAAAATTAAAATTTTTTTATAAAAATTAATTTTGAAATTAGAATTAAAAATATTTTTTTTTAAAAAACTAAAAAAATTTCAAAATTTTCATTTTTATAAAAAAAATCCAAAAATTTAAAATTTCAAAGAAAATGCAAAAATTTAAAGTTTTCTTTATTTTTTCAACTTGAAAATTTGGAAGATTTTAAAAAATGAAAATTTTGGAACTTTTTATCTTTTTTTGAAAAATGAAAATTTTGGAAGATTTTTGTTTTTTTAAGAAAACATAAATTAATTTTTAATTTTTATTTCAACATTAATTTTATAAAAAAATTGAATTTTTTTGAAGATTTTATTTTTTAAAGAAAAAAATATTTTAATTTTAATTTCAAAATTATTTTATAAAAAAAATCTTTATTTTTTCAATTTTCGGAATTTTAAATATCTTTTTATGTTTTTAGAAATTTTTTTTATATTCAACTAGTACCAAATAAAATTAAATGTGTTAGTCCATTGAAAGTGCCACTATTCGAATGGTAAAATACCTGTCCATTTGTCCCAACCAACTCGAGTTCGAACCCAGGTGTCTACATGTTTTTCGTTTCACTTAACGTCAATATTTAACGCCTGGTTAACACTGTCTTAACCGTGGGTTAACGGTGTACTATTATGGCCAGTCAATCTTAAGTTGCTTAATAAATAAAAAAGTCAACAAAAGTAAAGTATTTTTTTGACCAGGTTCGAGTACATATTTGTTTTGGCAATTTGTGCAAAGTTGAAGTTTTTTTTGCCGAATTCCCAAATCTAAACTCCCTGTTGTCGAATAAAAAAAAATCCCTTTCGGAAGAAATATATTTTTTCGGAATAAATATTGTTATCAACGTGTTAATAAATATATTTTTTTGTCAACACGTGTTAATAAATATATACATTTTGGTTTAGTGCCATACTGAATTATTTTGAATCTGAATATCTCAATACTAATTCCATAGTATATAAAAGTTTAAAATGAAACTTTTTTATAAGTGATAAGCTATATTACTAATCAAAATTGAAACTTCCAGAAAAAAAAATTCGAATTGGAAGAAAGATCCTCCTGGTGAACTGACCGTATCTCAAACCAACACAGGTGAACAAATAGAGTATACTATCCTAGTGAATTTCTATCATTTATGTCAATCATTCTTTTGGCACAATTTAATTTTTGGTTTCTAGTTTATTTTGTAATATCCAAGTATGTTAATTATAAAGCCTGCGGTTTTATTTCTGATTCTAATAAGTGTGAGTAAAAATGTAGATCTAAATCTTGAAGTATCATATATCCAAATTTAATTTGTATAGTGTTGATTAAAAGATAATAAAAAGTTATATGTGCAATAAACTAGAAGAATAGAGTAAAAATGGAAATAGAGTATAAGTTTGGCATCTCAGGAAGATCCAACGGCCAAAAAGGTTTTATAAGAAACGAACGGTGCAAGATTGCACAAACGAAATAGCGAGAAGATGACGTGGCGGATTTATAGTGGAGGAGAAGATATTTCCCTAAAGCGCGAGGCTTGTGGTTATGGATCAGGTAATATACACGTGGTTGGCCTTCTCATTGAAAGAGGGACCCAAAATCAAAGAAGTGGCTTGACAAGCATGAACGTTTTTTTTTTTTGTAAACTACAAGCATAAACGTAGCCCTTTATAAACCTATTAATTAATTATTTTATCAAATTAAAAGTCAATGCATTTTAAAAAATATTATATTTCTAAACACTTGGTGATTATTATTTTGGACCCCTCGTTTCTGTTGAAATTTCGTACAGTTCCCTAAATGTTTCTTTATCGTTTAGATAGGAAAATTTTTAAAAGTTGGGCATATATTTTGTTAAAATTTGACATTTCCTAAACTATTATTAACTGGCCCTTACTGTTTGGCTGGGCAACCAGAACTGGTAAGTATCACTGAGGTATCAAAAATCGTAAGGACGTTAAAAATTGATAGTTCCTAAATTATCATTTTCATAGCATTTATATATCTTTCTTAGAAAAACTGTGAATTGACTACATCAAAATATCTGATAGATTAAAATAGAAATTATGACTCATTTCATATGTGGTTTTTTTAAGTTGGACCATTCATTTAAATGATTATTAAATATATCATTATTATTATTTTATAATATTTTAACCATAAATTTTGTTCATGTGTATATTACATAAGTTGCCATTAAATTTAAATTTAAATTATTACTAGAATCTAAGTAATG
Organism: Raphanus sativus; assembly: GCF_000801105.2. NCBI lineage: Eukaryota > Viridiplantae > Streptophyta > Magnoliopsida > Brassicales > Brassicaceae > Raphanus > Raphanus sativus. Next base: position 30,270,241 of record NC_079519.1, on the reverse strand, counting down.
CTAACTTCTTTAGTATTAGTAGTCAATGGAAAATCATTTTGCACTTGAATAATTCTTAAATCATTATAACAGTGAACCTTACTTATGGTCCATATATGTACTGATGTTCCGTATTTTTGCACGTTTGAAACTTATTTAAGAAGCATCTTTTATGTTTGGTGGACTCCAATATCTGAATTTATTGTCTCTTTAAAACCTTATAATGTAATTCTTTTTATCAGTTTACATTCTTTCAATTTTGTTCCTGCAGCTTTGACTTTGGTTATGTAGTTTTGTGCTTTTTATGTTTATATCAGAGATCTGCAGCAATGGCAAGTTATTGGCAGTAAGACCATCTTTATTGGGAATTCTTAAGGTGTTCCGTAGGATTAAAAAAAGAAAAAAAGTAAAAAGACACAAAGGATGTGTCTTATTTAAGAGATATAAACAACATATATTACTGCACGTGTCACAGCAGCAGCAATTTCTTTTTCTTTTCTCGCTCTCTCTCTCTTTTTTTTTTCCGTCAAAGGATATTTCATTACTTACAATGCCACAAAGGCAAAGTCACCATTACAACCTTTCCAACCTCTGTAAGAAGAGACAATACAGAGAAAAAAAGAAGGAGTTAAACCCACTACATCCCTCTCACTACAACTTCCCCTACACATCAACCTTACAAACCTTCCACCCAAAAAATAAAGAACAGCAATCAGAGTCCTCTGCTTTCATTAACAAAAAATTCAAAAAGCCACTCAGGATGACCAGCCGCTACATATGAATGCACCAGCCTCATTTTGTTAACGCTCTGAGCGATGAAAACAGCCCCTCTGTTTGCTTTCCTACTGACAGCCTTTAACTCAAAATGTTCCAGCTCCCTTAGTTCCTTACTGATTACCGTGCTTTGATATAGGAACGATGGCCAAGCATCCGGTCTCAGTACTGCACCAAAGAACTCGTCGAACTCACCCGCAAATATGATTTTTGTCTGTCAGTGGCTTTTCATACTTTCAATAGCCCACAACAAAACTTCAAACTTTGCTTCATCTTTAGTGGTTATTCCTGCAAAGGATCTCCTGCTATGGAATAAGACCACACCCCTTTCATTTCGCACCACCCATGCCCCTCCTGCCACTCTTTTCGATTTATCAAAATCCACTCCCACATTACACATCTTCCAGCCTGGCTTGGGCGGATGCCAATTCCGGTGAACAATTGGCCTGCTTGCTTTCTCTTCTTGTATCCACTCTTTCTCCATAGCCTGTGCGAGAAACCATTCTGTTGCATCCCTGTTTGCTTTGAGCACCAAATCCGAAGGCGTGAAACATCTACCTTCAAACAACAAATCATTTCTTCTTTTCCATAGATTCCATAATATCCAGGGCCACATTCTACTGTCATCCCTTTGCCTAATCCCGCTCTTGTCTAGACTAAACAAGTAAGCAAAGTTCTGAAAAATAGAGTCTGGATGGAACCCACCTTGAGGATGAGGAATAGAAGACGACGCCCACGTCTGTCTAGCAAAATGACAAGAAAATAGGACATGGTTAATTGATTCTCCTTCATCACCACAGGCTTGGCATCTCTCATCAACCTTCATCCCCTTGGTAATGATCAGATCAGCAACAGGGAGCGCTTCACTAAGCGCTTTCCACATGAACACTCTCAGTTTTGGTGATGTTTGGCTTTTCCACACTTTCTCTTTCAGCCCATTTAGAGAAGGTAAAACAAAAGCTTGAGGTTGGTTCTTTCTTCTTTTCAAATCCGCAGCAAGCCAATACGCCGACTTTACCGAGATCTGACCGCTTTTGTTATACTTCCATGAGGCATAATCTTCTTTGGATACCACCGGTTGGTTTCGTAAGATAATCTCGACGTCACCGGGGACAAAAATCTCCTCTAATCTACACTTCTCCCATCTTCCCGAAACAGAGTCGATGAGCTTATCCGCTGTGAGATTGACATCAAATGAATATTTTTTGATCCAAGGAGGTCGTAGGCCTTCCTCAGGATCATCAATCCATTTATCCAACCAAACTTTTGTTGATTTGCCATTCCCAACGCGATGCCTCAGCCCTTTTTTAAGCAGTTCCCTACCGTGAAGTAAACTTCGCCAAGCATAGGAAGGTCTTGTACCCATTGGAGCCGAGAGAAACTCCCCTTCTTTAAAGTAGATACTTTTCAGAAATCTGGCCAGTAGGGAGTCTGGTTTGTTTAGGATCTTCCATCCTTGCTTTGCCAAGAGCGCTTGATTGAAGCATTCAAGCTCTCTAAAACCAATTCCTCCCAGCTCCTTCGGCAAACAAACCTTCTCCCAAGCGATCCAATGTATTTTCCTTTTGTTAGAATCATCCCCCCACCAGTAGTTGGCCATCATGCTTGAGATTTTGGATATCACTGTTTTAGGAATCCGAAAGACCGACATCGCATAAACCGGGGTACCACCCACTGATGATTTCAGCAAAACTTCTTTCCCTCCCTGTGATATGTGTTGGAGATACCATCCATCCAACCTGGCTTGCGATTTATCTTATAAAAAAGATAACATTTCAACCTTAGAGTCCGAGAAGCATTCTGGTAGTCCCAGAAGCATTCTGGTACGTAGTCCCTCCTCTTTTCTTTTATGTTTTATTGTTTTCTTAAAATATATATATTAGCTAAGAGCATCTCCAACAGACCCTTATCCCCTCATTTTTTGAAGGTTTTTACACTCCAACAGACCCTTATCCCTTCAAATTATAAGGGGGTGAACAGTAGACCCTCAAATTTGAGGGGGCACTGTTGAGGCCCTTAAAACACTATTTACTTTTCACTTCAGTCCCTACAATTAGTTATATATTTGACAATAGCATGAATAACTTTTTATATATCATATTTTAGTACTTATCGTTATATTTTCTTAAAACTATCTTGATTAAAATTATTTTATTAACATTTTTTATATTACTTATAGTTATATTTAATTATATATTTATTTTTTTCTCAAAAATATTTTATTTTAATATGATTCAAATAGTATGTTATTTTTATTTTTGAAAGTTTAATGATTATTGTTAGTTATTAATAGTATTTAGGACTAAAGTGTAAATTGTGAATTTTTCTAAAAGTAAATTTGAGGGTGATTGTTGGAGAACCATCCCTTCATCCCTTTATTTTAAAGGTGGATCCCATTAAAAATGAGGGGGCTTATTGGAGATGCTCTAAGGGATCATATTAAGGGTTATCCCAATAATGATGCTCTAAGGTGTCAGTATCCTTGATATTTAAAATTGATTTATAGATTGTAACAGATTTAAGTTTGGTTTAAAATGGTTAAAGTTGGATTGATAAATAATAAACTGAAATTAATCTATGTGTGTTTTTGGTTCCTAGGTATAAGTCTATCAACCAAATTTGTTGCTTCTATATTTTTTCTAAGATATCACTAATAATTTGAAATAATAAATTAAATTACTGCATGTAAACTATGAAATTATTGTGTTTGAAAATATTATATTAAATAATCAGCAATATGATAAATATTAAAATCATATACAACCAATCATATAAATCAAATGTTTATATTTATAAAATAAAAATAATTACCCGCACGGATGTGCGGATCAAGATTTAGTTATAATTATTGCTAAAGATAAAAGCCTATCACTATTATGTTGCAGATTTTAGTGGTTAGTATTTTCATAGATTCTCTCCTATAACTTAATTCTATTTGAGTATATGGAGACAAAACTTCGTGTAAGCAAATGTGGCACATTCAACAAAACAGGGGGTCGTTTTATTATTACAATAGCGACGGGTATAAACTAATAATAGTAAGCACACTGCAGTACATATTTAACAAATAACAAATGCACAACCACAAATACTAGCGCTCCAAATATGTCATAGTATTATTCGCGGTTCATATCATCGCTGCTTAGAGAGCTGTTGCAGCCATATAGCTTTTGCGATACGCAGCTGCGTATGCTGGATACAACATTTGGCTAACCCCTTCCGCCTTAAGATGAGGAACCAACATTTTCATAGACAACTGGAGATACACGTAAAACAGCAACAAAATGTCAAAATTTTATTGTAAATTTTAAAGCCTATGCACACATTTACATAGAAAAACAAATCTATAAAAAATATACAGTTTAAGGAAATAAATAAGTACTTACACCAAAAAGTCTGAGGCTATGCCAAATGCGAAGAGGAGATGGGAATGGAGAGAGCAGTTGACCAATGGAGGATAGAGTAATACCACAAAGATGAAAGATGAGAGAGAGTGGCCGAGGGTTCATGCCTCCGAGCAGAGCCATCATGCCTGACGTGCGAAAGCCGCCACTAGAGAGGTAATCAAAACAGCCTTGCCGCATCGCTTCTTTTGCTTCGTCCGTCGATGCAATTAGCACTTGAGAAAATGCATTTCCTAGTGTGTTCACCGTCGCTGACATTGGCTTCACATTCAAAATCATGCATTCTTTTAACATTTTGAGGTTACAAGAGCATCTTTAGTGGAGAGAAACTAGTCTCTTTAAACTTATAAAAATGGTAATTATTATGTAATTAATTATCTTAATAGTATCTGGTTTTAGAATGCTCATAGATATAATATGACATATATGATCACCTTTCGGATGATATAAAATGACTTAATAACTTCTGAGATTTTTTTTGCATCACCAAGGTTTTGCAATGGCTGGAGAAGCCGGCGTAGAATGAGAATGTCAGACAATAAAACCATCATTCCAGACGCAATTGCTGGGTGACGCATGTTGAATGCATCTCCCAATACAATCACTCCTTGCTTCTCGCTCAAAGTAGCTTCCATTCTCTTTGTTGGCATTGCTTTTATTTGTGCTCCGTCATCAATTCCTTTCAAAAATATTTTGCGGAGTTCTGGAGGTACCTGAAAATATAATGTAAGGAAATGTTAAATGCATATCTGCATGGATCAATGAACCGCTTGCAAATGTTAGAAAGTATATGTATGATTTATCTAGTACTAGTAACACCAAATTAGCTATATATATATATATATATATTTACTTTTTTATTGATCAAAGATTCAACCGCCCAATGCGCACCTGAGGAGCCATAGTATTTTTCAAATAAGCAGCCATTTCACCATTTGAAATAGAGGGAATATTTCCGGGAAAAATCTCCATACCACAACGAACATCGGTGCTGCTTATTTGATACAACATGGTGAAGGAGGGTTTAGACATTATCAACTTTAATTTGTCAGGATCTTCAAGCTGACAATTCTTAGAGATGTAACTAACTTGGTACGACAGAACCTCCGCCTATATCAAATCATAGCACATTGATGCTTATTAGCTAACTGAATAAATCAAAGTAAATAGCATCATATCTTTGTCACCAATTTGAAAATATGGAAGTCTATTCAGTTTAAAGGTATACTCACATTGTTGTCGTTAACAGACCGACGGAGGTTTGAATAGCAACCGTCGCATACCACAGTTAGAGGTGCAAATGCAGTCGCTTCTTCGCCTGAGCTATTCTTGTATGTCACTCCTTTGATCACTCCTTTTTCTTCTATGAGAGATTTTACAGTCCCTTCTTCAAGTCGTACACTGCCAGTTAATGGTTGGTCATTGGTGTGTAAATCAACGGTAATCATTGCCATTGTTAAGTTTATTAGTAGTTTCAAGCCAACGGAACTGACTAGTAATCAATTATTTAGAAGAAACTGCTAAAATAATGTCGATTAGTATTTTTCCTAGTATAAAAAACTTTAGGACTAACTTTTTTTTTAATTATTATAAAGTTTGGTTCGTGTCCATCGGTCCTGAGATTTATAAGGCTTGATACAATGGTTCATGGTTCTTATACCGTTATACGTTCGATTTTCTATGTGATATTCTTAACGTGTTAGTGTTTAAAAAAAAAAAAATTTCTTAACGTGTTAGTAAAAGATGGTGAATCACATACTTGGGGAGCGAAGAAGCTTTTTGGCGCAGTTTCTGAACAAAACGGCCATTATAAAAAGTTCGAGCAGTAGGTTCATAAGGAAAGTCGTTGTCCTCCGGAAAAGACACGAGTGCTTTTTGTCCGTCCTTATAAACTGCTAAGCCTGTGGCTAGTTGTTCATCTATTCCCTCCAAACAATCTATATACAAAAACACACGAATTTTCAGTCATCAGACTAAACCACTATATGTCTTACACGAAAGTGTACAGGAGACAAACCTTGAAGACCAAGCTTAGAAAGCAAGAGTCGTCCTCCGGGTTGCATAAACTCACCCATCATTCTCACTGGCTCCCTCATGTCCCTCTCTATCACATGTACTCGACGCCCATCCTTCATACAAATTCAACATATAGGAGTGTTTATTCCAACCAAAAATATTGTAGTTGAATCAGCTAGGTAGTTTTTTTTTCTATTCAAAAGGTAGCTAGGTAGCCTATATAGTTAAACCAAGTTTCGATCGATAGAAAAATTATTCCTAGAAACAATTCTATTCAACAATTTTTGATTTACATGAAAATATTAGGTATATGGAGTTGAATTAGCTATATACATAGTGTATAAATTGTTATTATCATTCCTACACTAATAATATAAGAAAATACTTAGCAAAAAAAAGTGCGGACGCTGATTATAATAGTTGGACGGAAAACTGTGACGGCATGTTACGTACCTTTGCAAGAGCATAGGCGAGAGCTGAACCACCAACACCAGCTCCGACGATGATTACGTCAGTACCACCACCGTCTTCTCTCTCCTCTGTCGCCACATCTGCTAACTTCGTTACCTTCTTCCTTCTGTTGTTGACGTAGAACACTGTCCAAGTCACCACAAAGACGAGTAGCGTCCACAAACAAACGTGCGTAAAAGCTCGATACATATCTATTAATTAGTCCTCGATATGATTTATGAGATGTGAGAGATAGATAAACGGAGTAACAGTTTTATAGTCGTGACGGTCGCGGCAGCACCACATGTTAATTTAACATAATTAGAAAAGCGGTAAATTGGTATTTTCTGTTGTCCATACGATTCATTGTCAACTCTGATTTCTGACTTGTTTGAGTTGATAAGAACAAACGATATTTTTTGTTCAGATACAAACACAAGACATATTGCCCACCCTAATAAATAATGGGGTTAAAATGCACCGCTCTATTATTGACATTTATGGAACTCTTAATGATGAATTAAATTGCAAAGAAGTTAGTAGTTAGTGTCAATAATTAACGTTGTCGGTAATCAGAGTAACTTTCTTGTGAGTAAATAATTTCGTTTTAACAATCAGCCAAATGTAGCTGGTTTATATAAATGAGTTAACCGAAGCAAACCGAAAACATAAAGAAATATTGTTTGAAATACCACAAATTGGAAACCATATTTCAAAAATAATGTCAATCAAAAATACATTAACATTTGGATTTAAGGTTTATTAATTATTATTTAATATTTAATATTTAAGTGTTAGAGTTGAGTTTATAAGCTTTTAAATATTTATAAATGGTTTAGAGTAGTTAGTTTAGTTCTGCATCACAAATTTAGAGTTTACGAAAATGATAACTTTGAAAATTGACATCAGGTCTATGGTAAAAATTAGAATTTCCTAAAACATAAACCAGACGAAAGGGTAAAACTGGTTTATATTATACAAATACGGATGCACAACTACTAATGGAGTTAATGTAAAGAAAAAACATAAAAATGAAACAACATATACACTATACAATAATAATCCCCTTTAAACTGGGACCAATACTCTAAACTCATATTGCTTATTAACCTTTGCTGTTGGAGGGATTAACTAAAAGCATAAACCAACTGTAAATTTGTTTTCACATCTAACAATTTGAACATTTTTGCAACTGATCGTTCTGAACACCATAATATATTTATTTTAATATGTTCATAAAAGACTGGAGTTATGAACAATATGTGACAATATTTTTTTTGTAACAATATGTGACAATATGTGACAATATTGTCACATAAAAGTAGAGTATTCTTGTGAGAGCTCAATCAGAAATGGAAGTCATACTAACTCATGAGAGATGAAGGGAAAACTTCGATACTTTGCTTTGGTGGAGTTTAGTGGAGTTCTTGGCAACAACTTGATGTTTTCTTTAACTTCTAAGAAATGAGCCAAGTGGCAAGAAAATATGCACAACCCTGAAATATAATGTTGTGTATCTTGGCATAAGCTATATATCTACATCAGCAAAAGGTTAAATTTGTATTTATTATTTGTTTGAGTAAAACAAATTCAAACAAATTTGAGAATTATTCCTTTATTGAAATGCAATATCTTAAGGAAAGCTTTCTGATGACTTTCGTGAGGTTCAAACAGCGAATTGACGAAGCTTATTGACTGTAAAGATTATGTCGGGTCAAGTGATTTGCAAGTACATAAGCTTGCCAAGAACGTGATGATATTATAATTAATCAAGATTGATATAGCTCATAATATCATGTTAATATAGCGAGAGCAGTAAAGCGTAGAAAATAAAAGACACAAGTTTCTCTTTTCGAATTCATTAGAACAAAAAAGTTTTACACCAATCTTTTCCAATCTTTTCTATTACAAGAATCTTTTAGGATTAGCCCAATCCTAAGCTAAAATTCACCCTAGAGTCTAGACTTCTATTTATCAGGATCCTCCAAACCCCGAGCTAAACTCCCCATGAATCTAAGCTTCAATCTTCCACTTCTCGGAAGTACTTCACCAACTACGTCAACACCTAACACAGAACATTGACACAAAAGGCTTAATCACACAACCAACACCAGAACGATATTTCAATTTTTCTTCTTTTTTAGCAGATACACCTTTCTCCATGGAGACACATCCTCCTTATGTAGATAACCAGAATTTTTTTTCAAATTCTTCCAAAAACAACTTAAGCAACTTTCTTTTTTTTCTTTAGAAAATAACTCTCTTGTCTTTTCCACTCCAAGTAATATCATTTACCTTTAATGTAAACTTTCTGATAAATATATTACTTCTTTTCCAAGTTTAACAAGCCCACGGACATCACAAAATACGAATTCCAACTCAGCCCATCTTCATGACACACACATGTACTACCTCCTGTAGTACTTTACGAACTGATACAGAATATACATCTTCGCATCATAATTAATCAAGATTGATATAGTTCATAACTCTCAGCTCCAATGAGGTATAGGGGTTTTACTTGTCTAGCGGTCAATCCGTTTTATTTGGGAAAATCTGGAGATGTTTATTGGTATGCATGTCATTTTCCTGTGTTTGGTCCCAACTTGTAAAGAGCCACATGCATTATTATTTTTTTAAATAGATTATTCATCATAAATGTCTCATTTGTCAAATATCTTACAGCTTCTAGGAAAATACGAATCTCACATCATCCACAAACGATAAAGGTGGGAACTAGTTTCACTTGCGTATGGTCGGGGACTTTGAAATAGGAGTTAAAAGCCAATGAACAATGTAACTCATCGTTTCCGTGGTCCATCAAATTTGTACGCCCTAAATTTCTAGGGAGGAGAGTTTAAGCTCGTTTTTGGCTGATTCCCTCCCTGAACACGTCAATATACATCTCACCACAAAACTTTTATCACAATTATTGAGACGAGAAATACACTCATCTAGAAGATTCTTCTCCAAAGTATTGAGACGAGAAACTAATAGTATAGTTTTATAAATACAATTTTATATTCATTATAATATTATGATTTTAATATTTTATAATTGTTTGAATATATTGTTTATTTATTATCTAATAGCTCATGCATTTGGTAGTAACCAGTAATAAGTATTCCGTAAACGCATCAATTTCTAAACGTTGTATCAATCGTATAAATTTCTTAAAAACGCTTAAAAACGAAACCATCCGTTTCTACAAACATCCGCAATCTTAACCACAACCGCTGCGGTTACACGAGTCAGATCCTAAATAGTTTTTTTTTGCAAGAAAAGAATATCTTTGTGCATAGCATAGCATGGAGTAAACACTAGTGAACTAATAATGTAGAGAAACTTAGCTTTCTTTTCTCTCTCTAGAATCCTGTAAAACTAAGTTTCAACTAATTTCAAATCGTTTTTGTGGCCACTGGTTATCAACATTTATTTTGTATTTTGTTTTTTTTTGTATAAAATAGTTTCAATAAAATAGTTTTGATCTCACAATCGATTTTCTCTTTCGCTTGGCGTTCTTTCTTTCGTGTTGAAAATTATCCTTTGTTAGGCGATTTTTATTGTGTATTATTTTTCTTTTCTTAAACTCGCATTCTCTATCCTATGCAAATCAATATTCCGTTTGATTTTGTAAGATTCCAATCTGTTAGTTATTTATGTTTGATTTCTTTCCCATAAAAGGTATCAATCTGCGCAGCTGCCGATCATTTGCTTGGGATGAAATTTAGAATGTGTACACTTGATGATATGAATCATTTGAAAACACTATTGCTGATATAATAACCTCTATACAAAATGCTGACATGAATCGAAAAAAAACAGTTCGGATAGGATCAACTAACAGGTACAGAGTTTTATGGCGGAGTATCCTTAGCAGGTTTGAGATTAAGTTACTTGATAAAGCAAAGAGAGAGGATACATGTTCAGATTAGCTGGACTTTCTTCTTTGGAAATGTTCTGGCAAGACCCGCCTTAATCTCTCCAAAGCTTTTCATCGGAGCTCACATCTAGCGAGTAGATGAAGAATCGAGCAAGATTGACGGTAAACAGGAATAAGAGGAGCGGTCAAGTAGATTCAACTACTCAAGGAAAGCTGCTGAAGCTTTTTTAACTCAAGCTGCAAAAGGGCTGAAGCATCAAAATACTCACACGCACAAAAGAGCTTCAATATCCCAACAAAGAAATTAATTTGCATCACTTATGATTCATGTGCAAATCACCGGATCAGATCAAAGGAAAATAAAACTGTAAGAGTTGGGGAAGAATCGTATCTCAAATTCTTGAGGCCAGTGAAAAGGTGATTTTCACAGTTTCTGTGTATGCCTTCAAGATTACTATTAAGTCAGAGACGGATCATCGTTCGGGGTCCATCGGTCTCGGTTCGGTTAATTCGGATTTTTTAAATTATCGATAATATGGTCATAAGTCTCATTCAGATTTTACTAATTATCGGGTTGGATTCGCTTCGATTTTTTCCGGGTTCGCTTCGTATTATATTGTAACCAATATCTAAAATCAATCAAAATATTATTTTTAATCTGAAAAATTGACAAAAAAAATCTCAAAATATTAAAAATTATTGTAAATCTATTTAAAATTAGTTAAACTATCTAAACTAACTAAAAATTATTGAATATAACAAATAAAACAAATTAAAAAAATATTTTGAATACTATAATATATCTAAATAATATTATCATATATAAAAACATTAACAATCTTAAATAATTTCAGATATTTTTGGATTCTATTTCAGATTTTGGATCAGTTCGGATTATAACTAAACCCCAAAATATTAAGTTTATAAGTCTCACTCTGATATTTTATATAACGGTTTGGATCCAGTTTCAGTTTTTAATTCAGGTTTAGATATATATTTCAGAATTTCAGATTGAGGTAAAAACGTTCAGACTTACATGTTTTCGGCTATTATCAACCATGTGTAAATGATTAAAAATGTGTTATGGATTTTGAAACATATGAATGCCCATGAGTTTAGGCCCATTCGGCCCTTTATTGCCCAGTGAAATCTATAATTCAAATTATTAATTTGGGAGATTTTCTGAAGAACTCATATAGCATTGGGGGAATAATGTGAGTTGCAAGGCTTGGGAATAGATAATGAAGTCAACCCAAAGATCAAATCAAAACATGGATAGCATGCATCTTTGACCATTACCTAGCCTCTCACTCAATCAAGCGAGTATACCTGCCCATGCGAAAGATAGTAGAAACATCCCACATTTGAACGATACATTATCTACTTATATTATTTACATTAATTATACGCAATATTTAAAAGTTTCCACAAACTGATTTATTGATATATAATATAAGTGGAAACATCCTTCGTTTGCATAAATCAGTTTGGGGCCCATCGGAAATGAAGAGAAGGGATGAGAATGAATCTTTTGCATAAATACAGCCAACGGTTTTTAAAATGGCCAATGTCTTTATGTTTGGGAATATGACGTCGTCAGCGTCGACGTGCTTCTCTATCGATTCATGTATTTAAGATAGTCTTCATCCAAGCTTCACAATTTACCCCAAAAATAGAGTAGAAAATGAATTAAGAAAAATAAAATTACTCCATCATGGATTAATTCTTTATTTTTTGTTCATATTCTATTTTCCACTTTATTTTTGGAGTAAATTATAAAATAGAAATAAATATATCTTTAAGAATTAATGCTTTTATTTTTATTCGCTAATCCATTTATCACTTTATTTTGGAATATGGAAAGCGGATAGAGATACTTTTACGCTCAGAAAATATGTTTGAATTTTTAATTCTTATTTAGAATATCATTTCTAACTCATTTTTATATTTTTTCTAAAATAAAGAAGTTTCAATATATGTTTCTATAATAATTTATTTATTTTTGGAAGAAAAATATAAAACAATGCTATTTCATTTATATTAAAAGATAAAATAGTATTTATCTGTACTTTTTCTAAAAGACAGGATCTATAATATACAAACATACATTAGAACAAAACATATTTGTATAATAGAATTTATTAATTTAGAGAAAAATATAGACGTAAGTATGAGTTTCTGCTAACACTTAAACATATTAAAATAGTTACTATTTTTAATCCAAAACTTGTATACATGCTATATGTGAGAAATTTCCTCTTTGTTAAAGACAGGTTGCTTTCTTGACATTTCTTCTGCTTGTGCTTTCCTAGAAGGACTATTATCTTCAACCAAAACAAAATTGAAGAATACTGGTTGATTTTAGGTCTCACATTTAGTAGTAAACTTGTTTATAAATAAGAAATACTTTCTTCAACCTGTGATCTCATATCTCATCAAATCTGGTTAAAGTTTTTTCTGATCTACCTCGAGAGAAAAAGGTATGTTCAGTTTCTTTTAATTTTAAATCTCACTAGCTTTTGGATATTAATTTATTCAGATATAAAATCCACCAAATCAAGTTTAATATTTGGCCAAGTTTTTCTAAATTGAATCTGGTCGCTAATAATGTAGTTTGCATTTTCTGCCTTTGTTTTCCTATTTCCAACAATGATATATATGGTTTACTAAGAATATGATAGTACATGTCCCACGGTTTAGGCCGGACCAGGTTGCATCACAATATATGTGAAGATGATGTATATATTATTTTGCATAGACCTAAATTAATTTGTACTACAATTTGCATTTTGTTCATCACCGTTTGGAATAAGACTAGTTTTGTATGTAACTGGAAATGTAAAATATAGGAAGAAGAAAAAAATGGGAGGAGGAGCGGAAGATTCAAAGAACTCTGATCCCAAGCATCTTCCATCCATTGATTGGTACAGTTTTATTTTTTGATTTCCTTTTTTTTGTGCAACATATTTTTTGATTTCCTATACTACGAATATTAAGGTTGCTGAATATAATTTTATCTTGTTATCTAGCAAAGTTTAATGTTTTCATACACACAATTCAAAATATGCATATATTTACGGGTGCACGTACTCCCGATTTAATAAAAGCTGGCTCGGCCCCTCTTAATACTAATACATAGTTGCTTTGTTTTTTTTAATAGGTTAGATTCCTACCATCGAATCGTAGTGACATCAAGTTTGGTAAATGGAGTCTACTTATTGCAACAGGATAAGCAAAAGAAATTGAACTCAATACCCTACATCTGGTGGGAATCCTTCGGTTTCTCTTTAGCTAAACTCTTGATCAACGAAGATGATACCTCCATATACGGCGCTGTTTTTGAGTATAACAACTACCAGAATAAACCTCATTTTGGAATTCCTCCGCGTTACGTGGTTGCCTTCCGCGGCACACAACTTAAATCAAAAACTTGGCTTTCTGATCTGAAAGAAGACATGCGATGCTGGTTCAACAACCTTCATAAAGGCAGTAGGTTTCAACAAGCCATACAAGCAATCGAAACTATACTGGAAAAACACACTACCGAGACAACATCTGTCTGGCTAGCTGGACACTCTCTGGGAGCAGGTGTAGCGCTGATGGTCGGGAAGACCATGACGAAACGTGGATTCCCCCTCAAGACCTATGCATTCAACCCGCCTATCTTGTCTACTCCTCTAGAGATGCTACCTGATATTGATGTGGTTAAAGGCATGTTTCGATTCGCTGAGAGTCTCTTCAAAGGGACCGTAGCCGCGGTCGCTCATCTAAAGGTAAATAATACTTGATCTGTTATTAAGAATATATTATAAATGTGTTATTTTCTCCGATTAATTATTTTCTATAACTTTAAACAAATAGTATTTGAATAGATGTAATTTGTTTTTGAAATTTACAGTTTACCACTATTATAGCATCTTCAACCTTCTATATATTTGACTCAATAACATCATTTAAAGGCAAAAATACTCTATCCCACCTCTATTTCTTTCTATTTATAGAATAAAAAATAGTATTCTTCTATTTTAACTCTATATTTAGATATGGGTATTTAAAAAAATATATCAAAGCAAATCACATCTCTATTATAGAACAAAAATAGCAAAATACATTAGTGATGGTCTTAACTAATACAGTTTGCATAGAAAATGCAAAACATATAGTTTTTTGAAACCAACTTTTATTTTGAAATATTTGTCTTTTTATTTATTTGAGAAAAATATCTTTTAGCAACTTGTTAAACCATAAACTAGAATAATGAATTATTTTCAAGAAAAAAAAACTAGAATAATGAAGCAGATTGTTTAGCAAAGAGAGTATTGGCAGATGATGTTGTAACAATGGCTATTACCTAACTTGTTTGAGCATTTAATATAAGTTTGTGTTTCAGAAAAAAAAAACCCATAAATTAAAACAACTAAATTGGATACTCTTAATACTTTCCTTTATTTTCTTTTTGAGTATTACAGACCCAAGAAAACGATCCAAGAATAGCAGCGTGGACACCTTACTTATATGTTAACCCATCAGATGGAGTCTGTTCAGAATGCATTAATATTGTGAAATACAAAAAATACATGGCATGTATCGGATTAGGCAAATTTGAGAGTAAAGGTGCTGCAATCTCTCTTAGGTGTCTAGCTTTCGGAATAGAAAGCGGAGAACCTATTCAACTTCTTTCGTCAGCCGATATGTTAGTAAACATGAACAAATCTAAAGTTGAGACAACTAATTTGCTTAAGAAGCCGTGGTATAAGTTGAAGAAGGCTCATGGACTTGAGCAATGGTGGGAGCCAAACCCAGCCCTTCGGGAAAATTGGGAAAGCTACAACTTTAGACCCTCTGAACCTCGTATGGACTAAAGTCAACATCCTCCCGACCCCTTTTCGGTAATATTGGTTTGGTTAAATGTCTTTTCCACTGTTCAGATCATCATCCACGGGCTTGGGAACCTTTCTTTCTTTTGTCATCAATTGAAACAAATTCTATAAATACTTTGTGAACTAAAATGGGAACTCTTTGTCTATGTGAACGACATAAGACAGTTTGGAAATCTTCTATCTACCTTAATTATGTTTCTTCTACCTTTGTAATGTTATTGTTCTCCATATGTGAGTGTGAATGTTCGTTGTAAAAGCTATTTAAATTATTTTGTTTTGTGGTCAACCTCTTTGAGTTAATGCTACTATACTGAGAAATGTTTAAAGTTTTTATGCATAAATTAAGGAGTTATTTTTATAAAAATTAATTAAAATTTCATTTTTTTTCTTTCTTAAGACTAGAGTAATACAAAGAATACAAATGATCAGAACAAAAAAAAGAAACTAATTATGCTTATATTAAAATTGAATATATTTTCTTACGTCATGACTTAATATAAGAGAATACTTTACAAGTTACAACTTAGTGATAAACTATATTGACATACAGATATTTAAAAGCGTAATAATTTTATTACATCAAGAACATAATTATAGTATTATAATATATATTTCAAGTAAATGCTTCTTTGTGCATAACTGTTACTAAATATTATGTAACAGTTACTAAATATGGAGTGAGATATAATATATATTTCAAGCCATTTTAAGATGTTTAGGTATAAACAAGTAAATAATAAAATATTTGAAAACTCCTTTTTGTGGAAAAAATAGAAACTTTTATTAACACTGGAATTTCATTGATTAAGAAAAGGTTCAAATTTTCTCAAAAAAAAGAAAAGGTTCAAAAAATACAACAAGGATCAGAGTATATTATATAAGACAACAAGGATAATAACCCAGACAAAGGCTTAAACAAAAAGGTAACTAAGCCAAGCAGGATGACCCATTGCAATATAGGATTGAAACCGATCCTTATCGATTACGCTACGCTATCTGCTATTAGGGAGGCTCCTTTGATAGCCTGTCTGTGATGAGACTGCACCTTCCAATCCAAAAAGTCATGGAAAAATAGAAAACTTATATTGGGATTGGAACATAATATCGACTAAATGTGACACTATTTTGATTAATTAAGTAAGAATTAGAGCATCACTACGAGAAAATATTTCACAGTTTCTCAAAGAAACAAATGATATTTTTAAGAAATTACATGTGTTAATCTAACTTTTCAAAATATTGAAAAAGAATCATACGAGAAAAGTCTCTATTTTTTCCTTTGTATCTGTTTTTACTGATAAAAGTATAAGGGAATCGTTATTAGATAGGTTTTAAAACATAGTCTCTTGAGTTTATTAGACTAATATTTTTTTAAAAAAATATTTGATTATGTAAGCATTTTAATAATTAATACCAATGAAAAAAGAGAAATGGCATATGAATCTCTTTGTTAATGTTTCTCCCATAATCTTTTATATCCTATCTCTCTCCTACTATTCTCTTTTAATTTTTTTTTTCACACTGAAAATAAGATTATATTAGATCGGAACTACAGTTTTGTCCGGCGAATACCATCCCGGAAATACAACAACCTTTCTTCTCCATCTTCTCTCTAGAATATACTTTCCGATCTGTTCGCTTCTCCGACTCCGGCTGCTCACTCAGAGCCGGAGTCGGGCTTAATCTTTTGTTAATATCAACATGCATTAACTAGACAACCTTGCTCTTCATCTCTTTTTATCCAGATCTGCTTTTGTTCTAATTCCAGTGATCGATTGAAACATTTGCATGCCGCTTCTGAGTCTCTTTGGTTCACCTCTGGTCCTCGATCTCCTTCCTTCTCGTTTGAGAATGAATGAACCTGGTGGTGTTCTGTTTCGCTCCTTGTCATCAACTATAAGGTCTGATCGATATCTTCCCCTTTGTCTTGCTTCTTTTAGGCGTTTCAAGTCATTCCGACATCGCCATCTCTGGCTTAAAGCTCAAGAACATTAATGTGGTTCTGGCTTGCTGGTAATCTGAAGCAGTGTTCTCTACTTGCATGTGCTATTCACTATAGGAGGATTCGCAAATCGAAGAATTGGCCATGATTGCTCTAATCGATTTGTCTTTGTTCAAAGAAGGCTCCCTCCTGTTTATGTCTCTTGCATGTTTGTTTTTTGAGATTCTGGAATTAAATTTGATCTGTTTTTAAGGTTTAGTCTAGTTTCGTATGTTTATTTCATATGTATGTTTGTTTCTTATTTCATGTTATCTCCCGCTTGTGGGCTATCTTTTCCGGGGACTGTCTCGTTGTCCGCCAGACTATTCTCTTTTAATTATTTTGTGTGTATTTTGATGAGAGATAACCCGACGCAGATATTCTGAAAAGTTATGGTGAGAGACTTATAATAAAGGTCGTCCTAAAGACTTCCAATAAGAATCAAACCTAAATAACACGTCATATTAGTTATTACACGTCATATTCGCAAATGTACGTATTATCGTCAGAATGCTACCATTTCGGTTGACTTAAAGACCTTGGCCACCTTACAAAATCGATGCTGGCTGTATTTACTGCAAAAGGTCCCTTCTCATCCCTTCCCTTCATATCTGTGTGGGCACAAACGAAGGATGTTTCCTCTTGTATAATATAGCCTACTTGTATAGTATCAATAAATAGTTTGTGGAAAAACAATATTAAACACTGCGTATAATTAATACAAAAGTAAAGACAAGGTGACCCGCGGGCTGTCCCGCAAAGGCTCGTGTAAATTGCGGGGTGGGGTTGGTCATAGGTTTCGAGTACGGCATGCCATAGCGGGCTGACCCACAGAGATCCTCAGGAAGTGGAGATCGCGGCAGACAGGCCACGGCGGGGCGGGTAGCTCAATTTCCGTATGTAGTATAGATTAAGTTTTAAAATGTGTCGAGTTTTGATAAGTTTTTGGTCATGGAACATGTGTAGGCCCATGATTTCGGCCAACTAAGCCCTATATAATTAAGATGCTGGCCGGGTAGAATCTTAAATTCAAATTAGTAGTTAGGGGAATTTTCCAATAATTGGGACCGTGAGAGGGATACTACAGTCAAGTCAACCCAATAATCAAATCAAAACATGCCTGCATCTTTGACTAAACATGCCCACACTCAATCAAAAGCTAATATACCTGCTCATGCAAAATATAGTAGTATAGATGACCAAATCCAGCATCGAACTTCTGTTTTATTTTCTTCAAAAATGACCTCTTCGAATGATACATTAACGTCCTACTTAATCATTTACATTATAATTAACTCACAATGTCTAAATTTGTTTTTAATAAACTGATTTATTGATATGATTCAAGTGGTAACTTCCTTCATTTTTGGCCACAGGGACATGATAAGATAGGATACGATACGAAGGGAAGAGACGATACTGGACTTTTTTGCTTAATACAGCCAACGATTTTAAGGTGTTTCAGTCAACCAAAATGGTAGGACTCTAACGAGTATATGTACGTTTGCGAATATCATCTTGCTCTCTTATTTGGGAATATGACTCGTCGTCAGCTTGCTCTCTTATTAGGGTTTCTTATAAATAATAAAAAATAGAGAAGAAAGAAGGATATCATCTATTCTTGTTTAAGAGACTCAAGTTTCTCAATCTGCATGTTATATTTTCAATGCACCACAGCTTTTTAATATATTTTGCTAAAAGGTTAATATTCATATTAACGAAAAAGTTAGAATTTTACAAAATCTTTATAGCGCCACCATGGCAAAAAGTAGGCCTGGGCATTTTACCCGGACCCGAAGACCCGACCCGAAACCGACCCGAAAAAACCTGGTCCGGGTAGGAACCGATCCGATCAAATTACCCTATCGGGTCTTGTTGTAGAGGACCCGCGGGTCTTGGACCCGCCCGACCCGAACCCGAAACCCGACGGGTACCCGAATTAATAATGTAAATTAAATAAAATGAATTTAGGGGGAGTCGAAGACGGGTTATTTGTCTACAGAGCAAAGGGGTCAGCCATTAGGAGACAACCAATTATTGATCAATCTCGCATAGTTTAGTATATATACACATTTTAATATAATAAAAGCACAAATTTTAAATAAAATGTCAAATATTTTCGGATATATTAATATTTTCAGATGCTTTTTTGGTATTTTTAGATATTTTTTAGGTCGAACCCGAACCGAACCCGACCCGAACCCGACCCAGAACCGAACCGATAATTCTAATTACCCGAATGGGTCCAACTATATAAGATCCGATCCGACCCGGACCCGGTACGACCCGAACCGACCCGGAACCGAAAATTTGAAATTACCTTATCGGGTCCTAAACTCGTAGACCCGAAAGACCCGGACCCGAAAGGACCTGTCCCGAACCCGACCCGACGACCCGAATGCCCAGGCCTAGCAAAAAGGTGGAAAACAAAAATGGAACTAAAGAGAAAAACCAAAGAGGTTCTTTATCTAAGTCAGAGAGATATAATGGAGCTGAAGTGCTTTCTTTTCTTCTTGGAAAATCCCATGAAGATATTTTGTCACATGCCCTCAGAATTTTCATTCTTACTTAATTAGTCCAAGTAAGACTCAATTATATTCAATTCTAGTTTTAAACTTGCTCTTATTAAATTCTTATTCTAAGTCTTTAGTTTTTACTCATTTAGAATACGACAAATGGTATAAAGTGTCTTACCAATTTTTTCAAAAAAAAAGTTTCTCACTGAGGAGCACTTGTCAGAATTTTACCTTTTCCATTTCTCTCTTTTTTTTGTAACACTTCACGACAAAGGATATAGTCTATTTCTCAAACTTTTTTTCTCTTTCTAGATCAATTCTCTCCGCCTTCTCTCTAGTTCCACGACTCGCGGTTAATCTCTCCGGCCGGCGGTTCTGGCTTTCTCGCCACTGTCGGTCCGACTTTAAGTTCTCTAGGCTTTTCTTTTTTTTCTTCTTGCTTTGCTTTTTTTATCGGCTTAAAAACGGGGTTGATTCGTCATCACTCTGTTTTCCTCTGATTCCGGCCATGCATCGTCTTCTCCGGTGGTGGTCCGGCGTATGCTTCTGGGGCCGTACCGTTTCCTCTCCGGTAGTGGTCGCCGGCTTTCGGTTTTCGCGGAAGGGTTCGAACTGTAGAAAGGTGTATTTGTTGTGGTGGGTTGGTGGCCGAATTTGGGTGAGATCTTGGCGTAATCGAGGGGCTCCCTGAAGATCGGGCCTTGATGTGAAGACTCCGAATCCAATACCTCCGATATTGTCGCCGGCGGTGGATTTTCGGTGGTCGTGTTTCGTTTCCTGGTGGTTCCGGAGATGGTGCTCAGTTTCGATACAGCGTCGACTTCCAGGCAGGAAGGAAGTGGTGATTTGCGAATCCGATGAGGTTTCGGCTTTGGTCCCGGCGGTGGTTTCCAGACTTTTTCGATGTTGACGCTTCGCTATCTCGACACGCGTCTCCTTGGTGGGTGATCATTCCACGTGGAGCGGTGGGTGAGATGGGTCGGGTCAAATTTTAATTCGATTTTGGGTTTGGACTGTAATAGGCCTGTTGGGCTTTAGTGTTTGTAATCGGGCCTTTTTAGGCGTTTTTAATAATATAAGATGGCATAAAAAAAAGATATAGTCTATTTCTCTCTTCTATCTTTCTTTTTTTATTATTATTTTGGGTAAGAAACTTTTCTAGGAGATTACCAATATGGATGTTTTTGTCGTCATGTATTTATGTTTTTTTGTCAACACTTGTAGTTGTATTTGTGGGAAATATCCTTTTTGGGTAACACAATTTGCTTTTTTTTTTGACATTTCTTCTGCACGTGCTTTCTTAGAAAGAACATTCTCGTCAACTAAATAAAAGTTTCTATAAGTAGAAACACTCTCTTCAGCCTGTGATCTCATATCTCATCAAATTTGGTTAAATTTGATTCTGATCTACTCTGACACAAAAAGGTATGTTCTGTTTCTTTTAATTTTAGATTTCCCGAATTTGGATATTAATATATTCCTAGCAAAAAATATATTAAAATATTCGAGTTATATATCCACCAAATTTTAAAGTTTAATGTTTTGGCCAAAGATTTCTACACTGCAATTAGTTGTCTTGTGTAGGTTGCATAGCTGGATTTGTTTTCCAGTTTCCAACAAGGATGTTTTTCTTTTCTTGTGGAAATCATCTCTCGTTGTGAAAAATAAATGGCGTACTAGAAATATGTGAAAATGATGTACATAGTTTGTATTTGTAGTAAAATTTGCATTTTGTTCTTCACCGTTAAACTTGAAACTAGTTTGGTTTGTAATTTGCTGTGTAACACATAGGGAGAAGAACAAGAAGGAAAATGGGAGGAGGAGTGAATCGCGATGATTTCAGCCGTGTTGGCCCCCACTATCTTACCTGTGTTGATTGGTACAATTTTATTGTTTCATATACTTCCATCAAAATTCAAAATAAATATTGCTTTGCTTTTTCGTTTAAACCATAGAGTACCAAATTATATAGAAGGGTTAAAGAACTGTTACGATAGACGATGGAAGTTTTTACTAAAACCTAATACAATAACTTCATGTGCTTACTAGAATCTAAATCTTACTTTGTTTTTTTTAATAGGTCAAACTCCAACCATCGGACCGCAGTGACATCAAGTTTGGTACAGGGAGTCTACTCAATGCAACGGGATAGGATGAAGAAACGGAAACCACTATCCAACCCCTGGTGGGAATCCTTTGGTTTCTCTTTAGACAAGCCCTTGATCAACGAAGATGATAACTCCATATACGGTGCCGTTTTCGAGTATAAAAACAACCAGAATATACCTCATTCGGGATCGGGAGTGCCTCCGAGTTATGTTGGGATTCGAGACTACTTCAGAGACTACCTCAAGAACTACGTCAGCGAATACTTCAGGGACTTCGTCAGGATTTGGTGATGGAAATCAAACAAGATCGCATAACTTAAACCAAGACAAGGACGTCATATTAGGAAAAGGAAATATCACTTTATTCAAGGTGATAGGTTCCTGGAAATATTACTTCTCATGGAGTTATGGAAGTTGCAAGTATTTTGGAATATTTCCTAATAGGTTTATGGAAATGGGTGAATGCCCTAATCCAACTAGGTTAATGTAATAAACTCCTACTATATAAGAGGAGCTCGTGTGTACTCTTCTCTTAAGAACATTGGCATGGTCCAATACGTCCAGACGTGACCAAGCAAGCCGGCTTGTGGCTTGTGTGAGAGAGAGAGGTGCTATGTCTTTGTACTTAAGATTATAGTGAATTGCCTCATTGCCAGGCCCCAGGGACGTAACCACGTTTAGGTGAACCCTGGGATATCAAATTCTTGTGTCTATCTTCTATAATTCCGTGTTCTTCTTCTGTTCTCCATAGATCTACAAACTCATACTTTGTAACGTACTACGACAAGTGCATCAGAGAGTGCTTCAGCGAGTTTGTGTGGTGAGTTTTCCCAACAAAGTGGTATCAGAGCCTTAGGTGGTGTTAATCTCAATACCTAAAGTAAGGATTGAGGTGGAGCGGTTCGATGGGAAGGGAGACTTCTCGTTGTGGAAGAAGAGGATGCTTGCGCATCTGTCTGTCCTTGGTCTAAAGGATGTATTAGAAGAGTCCGAGTCACCTTCTGTCTCAGCTAGGAAGAAGGATGAAGACGAGGATGTTTACAGGGAGCGGTTGGTGAAAGAGGAAGCTGAAAGGCTTGGAAGATCAGAGACGGTGATGAATCTGATCAGTCTCAGTGTGGGAGATCATGTGTTAAGGAAGATCAAGTTGTGTACTTCAACGGCTTCTTCATGGTCTATGCTGGAGATGTTATTTCTTTCCAAGACTCTACTGGATATAATTCACTTGCATCACATATTATATATCTTCAAGATGGTTGATACTCGGAGTATGAGAAGATCAATGGCTTCTGGAAGATGGTGTCTTACCTGTCAAGCGTGAATGTAACTGTGTCAGAGGAGGTGCAAGGACGATTCTGTTGTTTGAATCTGCTACCTTCACAGTTCGGCTCTCTCAAGGAAACGCTTAAGTACGGCAAGGATGTTTTGTCGTTGTAAGAGGTGACGGTGCTGCAAGGTCTAAAGATCAAGATCTTTAAACCTCTAGGGTTTCACATGATGATGGTGAAGGATATTATGCTAGAGGCGAGTCAGAGAAAAAGAATCTTGTGAGGAAGGATATGGTCGGTTCTAGATCAAGCTCAGGGTCTAGAATTACCTGCTGGTTCTGCGAGAAGCAGGGGAACACCAGGAATAACTGTTATGTTACAAAGAAGAAGTATGACAAAGAAGCTGAAGTAGTGGGTGTGATAGATCCTGGTCCAGAGGGTGATGCACTATCGGTAACAGATACGCAGCGTCATGATAAGTGGGTTTTGTTCTGGATGTTCTTACTACAGGACGTGTAGGAGGGATTGTTTTTCACATGGTTCAAGAGCTGACTTCATGGAAAGTACTTCTTGGTAATGATTGCGCGGTAGGAGTGCAATGGATTGGTACAATCAACAAAGCTTATGGAGGTTCGGTTAAGACACTCACAAGATGTCAGGTATATTCTGGAATTAAGAAGGAACCTGGTATCTACTGGAATCTCGGTTTATTAAGCTTGGAGCATATTGGCGGACGTGGGAAGACTAAGTTTTACAAGCATGGTAAGCTAGCTCTTCAAGGAACTGTGTCTCAGTCATTGTACATGTTAGATGGAGAAACTGCATCAGGTGGAATATATAGCAGTGGCAGAAAGAAACCATCTATGGATGAGACAGTCTTGTGGCATAGACGTCTTGAGCACATGAATATGAAGAATCTACAGATTCTTGCCCGGAAGGGGGTGATCAATAAGGAGGATGATTGGAGTTTTGGAGTTCTGTGAGAGTTTTGGGAAACATGATACATGTAAAGCTCTCAGGTATGTACATGCGGTTTTGTGTGTGGATCTCCAAATGTAACTTCAAGTCTGGTGTGGATGTTACCCTCAAGGTGACCTTGCGAATGGTACCACGTGATCTTGTTGTCGAAAGTCTTCTTAACCAAGGGAGTTAAGCGGCGTGTTCCGTTGGTACAGACGGCGGTGCAAGATGGGTATGTAGTATTTTTTGCTGGAAGGTTGAAGAATCACTGGTTTAGGTGGTCTTTGTTTTAGGAGGGTGGTTATAATACTGTAATCCACGGTTTTATATTATTGATGAGGACACTACGTCAGACCAGAAGTTGAGACTTCAGGTGGAGCTGTTGACAAAACGGTTGATTTGCTGACGTAGATGTTGAACAAGGTGACGCTGCATCAGACCGGAAGTTGAGACTTCAGGTGGAGCTGTTGACGAAACAGCTGACATAGCTGTTGATGCAGATGTTGAACAAGGTGAAAGTCTTGAAGGATGTCAGTTAGGAATGGACAGAGTATGAAGAAGAACAGTGCCACCTGCACGGTACTCTGTGTCCAAGGATGTAGCAGGTTTTATGCTATATGTAGCTGATGAGGTATGTGCTGAAGAACCTCGAGACAATCATGGAGCGATGAGCAGCAAAATAAATTGGTCAATGGGATGAATCATGGGGTGAAGAGATGACTTCACTGGATAAGAACCAAACCTGGAAGCTTGTGAGAAGGCCTGAGAAGCGTGAAGCAATTGGCTGCAAGTGGATGTGTTAAACTGGAGTCTGGTACAACTGGTGTTGAGAAGCCTGGATTTGAGGCTTGGTTAAGTTGCAAAGGGATATTCTCAGATAAAGGGAATTGATTATCAAGATGTGTTCTCACCCATCGTGAGACATGTATTTGTGAGGTTTTCTGCTACAGAGAACTTTGACTTTGAGCAACTTGGTGTAAACCGGCCTTTCTTCATGGAGTATTTGAAGAATGGATTTACATGAAGCAACCAGGAGGATTTCAGCTTGATGGAAGAGAAGATCACGTGTCTCTACTTCATAAGAGGAGTATGTCAACACCTGCTGGTGTACACTTCAGAGCGTCTGCTGTAGTAGATGATGAAGCAGATATGTATGGATGATATTCCATGTACAAGGAGTGATCTGTTATATGGGTTGGTTAGCAGGTTTATTAGTAAGCCTGGGATGGTTCATTAGACTGCGTGGGAGTTGAGATATCTCACGGGAACACAAGATCAGACTATGCTTCAGAGAAGAATGAAGTGTTTATAGTTGAAGGATTTTGTGATTCGGATCTTTTGCTCCTGTTTTGGACAAAAGATTGTTGATCTCGGATTATGTTTATATGGCTGGTGGTGATACAATCAGCTGGAGATCAAGATTACAAACTGTAGTGACTCTGTCAACGACTAAAGCAGAGTGTATGGCGCTGGTAGGAGGTGTCATAGAAGGAATGTGGTTAAAAGTGGCTTGGTGTAAGAGCTTGGATTCAAGCAAGACACGGTGGTGATATCGTGTGACTCTCAACGTTCATTGTTTCCAGTAAAGAATGTGGATCGTGAGAAGACTAAGCACGTCAGTAGAAAGGTGTACTTCATCAAGGATATCGCTCAAGGTGATGCAAGTGTGTAGAAGTTAAATACTTCAAGGGATCCTGCTGATATTGTAACCAAGGTGGTTCCTGAGTTTGAGGAAGCTGTTAAATTTCTTGGGATGGTCGAGAGCATCGACTTCATCTGGTAAAGCACGAGTTTGCTTAACCTAAGTAGTGGATCATGTTTGATGTCATCAAGGTGGAGTTTGTTGGGATTCGAGACTACTTCAGAGACTACCTCAAGAACTACGTCAGCGAATACTTCAGGGACTTCGTCAGTTTTTGGTGATGGAAATCAAACAAGATCGCATAACTTAAACCAAGACAAGGACGTCATATTAGGAAAAGGAAATATCACTTTATTCAAGGTGATAGGTTCCTGGAAATATTACTTCTCATGGAGTTATGGAAGTTGCAAGTATTTTGGAATATTTCCTAATAGGTTTATGGAAATGGGTGAATGCCCTAATCCAACTAGGTTAATGTAATAAACTCCTACTATATAAGAGGAGCTCGTGTGTACTCTTCTCTTAAGAACATTGGCATGGTCCAATAGGTCCAGACGTGACCAAGCAAGCCGGCTTGTGGCTTGTGTGAGAGAGAGAGGTGCTATGTCTTTGTACTTAAGATTATAGTGAATTGCCTCATTGCCAGGCCCCAGGGACGTAACCACGTTTAGGTGAACCCTGGGATATCAAATTCTTGTGTCTATCTTCTATAATTCCGTGTTCTTCTTCTGTTCTCCATAGATCTACAAACTCATACTTTCTAACGTACTACGACAAGTGCATCAGAGAGTGCTTCAGCGAGTTTGTGTGGTGAGTTTTCCCAACAAGTTACGTGATTGCCTTTCGCGGCACGATGCTGAAATTCAAAACTTGGCGTAAGGATTTGGAAGAAGACCTTCGATGCTTGTTCAACAACCTTAGCAACGGAACTAGGTTCAAACATGCCATACAAACAATCGAAACTGTGCTGGAGAAACACAGTACCAAGAAAACTTCTGTCTGGCTCACTGGACACTCTCTCGGAGCAGGTATAGCGTTGTTGGCTGGGAAGACCATGACGAAACGTGGATTCCCTCTCGAGACTTACGTATTCAGCCCGCCCATCTCGTCTATTCCTCTAGAGAGACTATCTGGTCTTGATGTGGTTAAAGACATCTTTCGATTCGCCGAGTGTATCTTCAAAGTGACCTTATCCGTGCTCTTTGATCTCAAGGTAAATAACATAGAACACCTTCAATCTATTACTCTATTTTTTTATTTTGAAAATAAGTAAATATATAATAGAACTAAATCTTACTTCAACGATATTTCTTACTATAATAAAAATGGAATAGTGTATTGAAAATTTAAAATAATATTGGAGAAGAATATAGCAAATTTCATTTTGACATAAAAATAAAGTAGGGTGGAGATACTTTTAGTATGTAAATAACTTGAAAATTTTGCTCTACTAAAGATTTACTGATTCAGTTAACCATGGTGATCTCGTTATTGGAAATGCACTTTAGTTTTTTTTCTTTCTCAACATAATATTCGGAATTAACTTGGTTAAACCATAAACTAAAAAAACAACTTATATTATTTGGTGACCTTGTCTTGAGAATTTTCTTTGTTTATCTTTTATCTTTGACTATTACAGACTAAAGCAGACGATTCAAGAATAGCAAAGTGGATACCTTACGTATATGTGAACCCATCAGATATAGTCTGTGCAGAATACATTGGTCTTTTGAAACACAAAAACGTCATGGCTGATTTCGGATTAAGCGAATTTGAGATTCTTGGTGCTGGAGTCTCTATAAGGAGTCTTGTTTTCGGAGATGAAATAGGAGAACCTATTCAACTTCTTTCGTCAGCCGATATGACAGTAAACAAGAATAAACCTAATGTTGAGACAAATAATATGCTTAAGAAATGGTGGTATAAGTTTAAGAAGGCTCATGCTCTTGCTCAATGGTGGGATCCAAACCCAGATCTTCGGGCAAATTGGGAAACCCACAGCATTAGGCCATCTATACCATGTCTGGATATGGAGCCAACATCCTCCTCTTGACCCCTTTTCTAAGGATTTTCCTTAGTATATGCTTGGGAACCATCTATCATCCATCTACCCTTGTTCGGTTTCTTCAACTTTTCCTTTTGTTGTTGTTTTCCATGTGTTTGAAACGCTTGTTACGTTGTAAAAGCTCTTTAAAATATTTTATTTGTGGGTCAAAACAAAGAAAAAAAACAAAGAAAAAACATACATCTATTCTATTAAAACATTGAGGATGATTGGTTGGGGCTATAGAGATGACTTTACCTTTAGTTTTTAGTTATAGCCTTAAAAACACCGATCAATCAT
Organism: Raphanus sativus; assembly: GCF_000801105.2. Lineage (NCBI taxonomy): Eukaryota > Viridiplantae > Streptophyta > Magnoliopsida > Brassicales > Brassicaceae > Raphanus > Raphanus sativus. The sequence continues at coordinate 30,242,036 of NC_079519.1, read as the reverse complement.
GTTTTATATTAATACTATTAAAACAGAAAGCTTTTTTTTAGGTAACCTTCTGATTCAACAGTATTTACTATTTGATGCCACTGGATTATTTTTAGGATATTGTTTTCATTAAATTATGTATTTATTAGATTTTCTTTTATTTAACAGCTCACTATTTTAAGTATCTTTTTCATTTTATTTTAAATATATTAACTACCCATATTAAAAAATAAATACGTTACTTTGACATAGTTAAAAGTTATCCATGAGTTTAGCAATCTGTTACAAGAGATCAATAGATCATAGTGGATTTGGATTTCAACTTTCAAGGATGATTTCCAATATACTATAAAGGTGATGACTGAGGACGCATAAAGATTTTTTTGACAAAAGTGACTTCGAAAACGATATTTGTGTGTGTTTGACGAAGACGAAGATGAAGATTGAAATTTTGCTTGAGGTTCAATAAGGGTTTGTGGGATTTTTGGTCGTGTTCTGGTGAATCGAAAGAGGTTTTTAGAAGGTAACACGCCGGAGCTTTCGGAGGTATACGCGGTGAAGAGAGCAATAGTTTCAGAAAATAGATCAGTTAAATCATCAACGTCGACTGCACTTAAGTGATCAACATAATCTCACCATCCGAGTTCAAAATCTTAATCCTCAGGAAAATTTGGCTGGAGTTACCATTACCATCTTTTCAGTTCGGTAATATCTCTGAAACAAGTTTTGGATTTTGCACTGTATTGTTTAACGCATGATTGCGCATGTTAAAGTCTCCACCTTAATAACTTTGATGTATAAGACATGGGTAAAAATGTTGAGCTTTATACGTCCAAGGCGTTGCAATCACGGACTGGAAGGATGAAGTTTTATGGAACTTTCTATTAAGTCATTACATATGTGCTTATATAAGTTCATAGAAATGAATAGAATATTTTGTCTGCTGTAAAGTAATCAGAGGAGGGGTCATAAGTTCAAAGTTTTTGTCGAGGTTTGAGGAATTTGAGTACTCGAGATGTGTTCACTACTTGCTTCGGACACAAATGAATTCTGTTTTTTTTGGTTTACAGCTTGATGATGGTTTGTAGCTTTTATTTGCTAAGAAGAGGAGATTTACCAAATATCTGGAGCTTTCATTTACTAACAAAAGGAGTTTTGCCAAAGTTAAATTTTTAGGTAATGTACAGATGCGTTAACTCTTTATCTTGCTTTCATTACTAGCGGTGATGTTGCGGTTGATTTGTGGTGATTGTTTTAATTGATGTTTGATAGTGAAGTCGGTTTACGTGTGTCCAATATTAGAGATTGGTCATGATACGTTGTTGGAGCCAATGACAGTTGTAGATTTGCTAAAAGCTTAGCTAAAATGTAAATAACCATAAAACTCTCTTACTTGATAAGGTTAAGCATTTTATGTCACTTTCATCTTACACCTTAAAGCATAGAAATTATTTTTTATTTATAAATTTATATGTATTATTTACAATAAAAACTCAATAAAATAATATAGATTTTGTTGAACTTATAATCATTATAATGTTTACTCTATGGTATAAATATATGTGATTACAATGAATATTGCATATACGTAACTACTATACTTTAATCCACACACTCATAGCTAACTAAATAAACCCTAAACATAAAAATCTCCTCAAACCCTGACATTCCTTGCAAAACAAACTGTAAACAAATAGTAAACAATAAATATATTATCTATACTTAAATATAGTTAACAAAACGATATTTATGTTATACAATAAATATTTAATATTTCAGATATATGGTTTATGAAAACATAATATATGAAGCATATTTTTGACAATGTAGACTGGAACTAAATATTGTTTCTTACACAATATTTTTAGTAATTTAATATATATATATATATAAACTTCCAATTTTCATATAGAAAGATCTAAACTGAACCAAAAAAGATATTTTCAAAACTTTTAATTTTAAATAATCAGTTTATTTAAAAATAAATGGGATCAAATCTAGATTTTTGAAATTTTGAAAATGGCGGATTTTGTGCCAAAATTTAAACATGTTTTACATTTTGAAAACATTTTTAAAAATAATTGGAAGAAAATCTAATATTTGAAAATAAATAGGAGAAAATCTAGATTGAGATATTTAATATTAAAACTCAAATATTATTTTAATAAATATTATGTAAACTTAACAATATGTCGCAAATTTTAAGAATATCACTCTAAATTCTAATTAATTAATTACTATATATTTCCAACATATATTTTACACAGTAATATATTTATTTATATATTATCAATGAAATCTTATAAACATCATAATAATCAGAATATATTATTATTAACTGGATATTTGCAGAAAATTTATATAATAATATAAAATATATTATTAAAATAAGTTTATCAATTATTTATCAAATACAAGAAAAATTGTACAAACAAAGGTAAGTTTTGGCATATAAATTGAGAACAGAAAACCGAACTGAAATAACATAAAAACAAAACCAAAACTAAATCAATGTTTGCAAATATTTTAACGGTTCCTATCGTAGAAACAGAAAATCTGAAACCAAATCAAAACTAAACCGAAAACCGAATGGATATCCGAATATCTTAAATACATTTTATATACCTTAAAATATTAATTATCTTTAGTTATAAAATTATCAAATATTCTAACACTAATACTTATAACCAAACAACCCAAAAAAATGGACTACCCTATTACTTTTTATACGAGATATTAATTTTTGTAATTTCCCGATAGAACTGGATCACCAAAAAAGTTTATTCGAAATATTCAAATTTATCTGAATTATCCGATATTGTATCCAACAAAATCCAAAAATGTGATTTTATTGAATTATTGAAAATTATCCAAAAATAGGAACCAAAACCAAAATTGAACTCAAATTCTATCAGGTTTCAAACGTTATTATACTAACCAAACTAAAAACCAAAATAACCAAACCTAAACTAAATCTAGATAACCATGCGTTAGAATTAATTTCCAAAATTTATTCATCCTAAATATTTAATATTTAAAGATGACTGAATTTTGTATATTCTTTTTTTCTGTTTAAAACTAACCTCACAATAAATAATCTTAATATATTATACAGATTAACAATATCTTCATTTCAAATATAAATTGAAATGTATATTTAAATCTGATATATAAATTGAAATGTATATTCAAAGTCTAATATTTAAATATTGTTTTATTCAAATCAAAATATATAACTGTATATGAATTTGGATAATATATAAAAGGTTTATTATAAATATATTTTTATATATTTTTATAATAATTAAATTAAAGAAGTATGGTTTTGAAAAAAATATAACCCGCAGATAACTGCAAAATTAAGCAGAGCGGGTACAAAATTATTTGTTTGCGGGTTGTATGGGTCAAATTTTTTGACCAAAACAAAACTGAAATCCGCGGGTTGGCGGTTGGCGGGTCAGCGGGCTGGGTTTGACCCGCAACGCATCCTTAACCGAACGTATACCGGATCAATTTTTAAATTGCCATTATTTAATAAAAAATATTTTGATTAAGATTTACACACAAATATGATTACAAAAAAATATGAATATAATCACAAAGAAAACATAAATATGAAAACTAAATTTAAAATAAAAAATATACCCGCCCTTTTAAGGACGGGTCAAAATCTAGTTGGTTTTTAAAGTTACAATAAAATAAAATAAAAAATGGTCGTAACAACTTTATTTTCTAAAGCATAAACTTTTTAGCTGTTGGAAATTTTAAAGCTACATTAATTAAAGCTAAATCAAAAAATTATACAATCTAAGTTCTACAATTACAGCTAAACCAATCATCCACAATATCATGAACTATTAATATAGATGTTCATTAATATAGATGTGGTCCAACTACTTTAATACAATTAATAAAATTTCTTAATATTATACAAAAAAACATAAAAACGACTAAAAACCATAAATATAAAAACTAAATTCTAAAAATATATAAAACAAAAGATATTTTTGCTCGGGTCATAATAATATAAGATATAAGTTCATCCGATCCATAGTATTAGTAATTTAGTATATATAAAAATGAGCTTGTTCATCATCCATAGCTGAAATGAGTAACACAGGAACCTTATTGAACCCAGAAACACAGAAACATGACCATTCTATAAACCCAACCCACGTACTGTTTCCAAAAACCAAGGTTGAGTTCAAAGGCATTGATACACTTATTACTTTTTTTATGAACAGGGATATACATCTTGCGTAAGAGTAGTGAGCGAAATCCTGAGTATGCAATAACGATATTTTTCAGTTCAGAGAGTACTGGTCGAGGTAGCGATCCATAATAGTAGAGACTGTGCTGATAAACGCCTCTTCTGTCGTCTCTGGGGACACGATGGCTTCAGCATCACAGATGATTCGTTCGATCACAGATTCTTTCTCGAGTGTTTCTCTGCACATTATGCTTCCGATGGCAAAAGGTGTGAGACCCTTCGCAGCACCTTTCTTGAGAAGCATTGTCGAGATGCGGAAGACACGGGCGCATGAAGACGGAATCTCCCAACCGTGGAATCTAAGAAGCTCAATATCTTGCTCAGCGTCCAAGGTTTTAATGTATTCAAGTGTCTCTGAAGAGTATGGCTCTTTTGCTTGAGGCCAGTATAGCCACTCAAATGTGCAGTCTTCAAACTGGAAAAATAAGTTTGTTTTAGTCCAAATACTCAATACATAAATGAAACCAATGTAATCGCTTACCTTGTTTGGAAAGCAATAACCATGGTCGATTGGTGTAAGCACGATCTGACCATCATTTCCATCTCGGCTAACCAAAATGTTACCACCGTGACGATCTGCATTAGCAAGCCTAATGTCTAGAACCGATATTTTGTGAACCTGCTCAACAGGGAAGACTCCGTATCCCATATCTTCACAAGTTCCAACGTTGCTCACAAACATCTGCAACGAACCAATCTTTGCGTTCTCGTGAGAGAAACTATAACCATTAGGATGGTTGAAGTCTTTATGCAAGCATTTGACCATTGCTGTTGGTGGAACTCCAGAGAAACCGGGTTGGTCACTAGAAAAAGTTCGTGGTCCGGTCATGGGATAGTCCAATATGTACGCTGCTACTTCTCTAAAAGCTCCTTCACCGACCTGTGTGCCTTTCTTAAGTCCTTCCCCGTCGATTGAAAGAGGTTGTCCGTGTGGATTGTTCACAGCCATTGGCTCCTCGTCTATTGGTTTGAAGACGGATACGTACTTGTGTCCGGATTGATCTTGCATGAAGTAAGCTCCCCCCGACCCATCAGATGATTTCATGGGGGCGTTTCCTTTCTCTAAGCCCTCTATAGTTGAGCTGATAAGCTCTTTGAGAAGTGAAGTCAGTTCAATCTCACGGTTTACAGCAAGAGGCTCCACAAAGAAATCTTTAGATGGATTTTTAATCAGCAAGTGAATCACATTCTCTCCGTTTTTACAGAGATCAGTGACGAGCCTCTGGTCATCATCTAGCTCTTCACCATCCAACGTGAGTCCATCATACAATGCACTACTCCCGAGCTCGGTTAACTTCTGCTTCACGTAACCAACGCTTCTACTCCTCTCAAGAAAGAGCTCAATCGCCTTACCACCAAGGGTCATGGCTTGGAGATCAGAAAGCTTAATAACCAAACGCAACAGCTTCTCGTTCGCGAGAACGTAATCTCGAGCTAGCTCTCGACCATCGTAGAGCAGCTTCTGCTTCTTCACAAAAAATCCCTTGATACTCTGAATCGTCAGCTTCACGGACGCAAGAGAATCTGACTCCATGACCCGCATCGGGTTCAGAGATTCGGCGATGTTAAGGAATATCAGGATTGGGTCGTCTAAGTTCAAACCAAACCGTGGGAAGTTGACAAATTCTTCCAAGGCTGGACATAGAGCTACACTAGCAAATGACATACCAAACTATACAGCTTCTTTCTAAATCCTCCAGAGCTGGAAACTCAAACCTTTAAATCGTCTTCCGTGTACTTTAAAAAGAGACCAAGTTCCCTGCACGGATTCAGGAACTCTGAAACAATAGGTTTTGTAATTCACATCTTTGCCAAGCAAATATCTCTCAAGGATTCATACTGAACTTAAACCAATCCCAAACCGCCTTTGGTTACCCTTTCATTTGCATGAAAGCAAAGAACCTGAAATGACCAAAGGAATCAGTCAAGGATATTTAATGACAAAGAGAAATTCAAAATCTGTAAAAAAAAACTCTTACAAAGATCAATCACTATTCCAATTAATTAACCACAGATTAAACAAGATGTAAAAAATGTTCAGATCAAACACAAAACGATTTTACCTTCAATGAAAAAACAACGTTAACCGTTAACCTCTCCTCTCTTGTATGGATGATGAACAAGTCTTTAATTTTATATAAACCTTTTTGAGAAAAAAAAAAGAAAAAAAGGGTTCAACCAACCTCTGCTCTCTTTGTATGGATGATGAACAAGACTCTTCAACATTATCTTAGCAGACTCTATATAACCTTTGAAAACTTTTGGTCTTAATCTTACATAATTAGAAATCTTCAAAAGCTAAAATTAGCTCCAACAAAGCATAACCAAACAACGGCCACAAATTAGGTTTTCAGGTCAACGTCCTTATCTAAAGCCAATACAGCCTGGCCTAAGTTAATTCAAAGTTATATCTCTGACTCTAATAAAGTTAATTATAGGTTAGTTCTCACACTTATACATCTGAGACAAGTTCCATCACTAAAGTACTGATACTATCCATTGTTCATATACTAAACATAAATCTCCGATCATCTTAACGAATATCCAGAATATGTAACCGCCACAGTGAATCTAGGTTTCTACTCACCTTTATAGATGATCACTGAACATACATATATACATTTAATCATTCACGATCGGAGGAGATAACAACAAACAAATCGATTCTGAGATCGAAAACTTTTAAAAATGTTTTTGTTCATACCTCGGAATTCAAAATCCGTGAAGCGATGAATCAATCGAGTAGGTGAGATCGAAACTGATTCGATTGAAAATCTACTTGCCGACAAGTATCGAGAATCTGGAAAGCACCTTTATTCTTTTTTCCCGAGAAAATTTCAGCCCAGAAGGAGAGAGAGAGAGAGAGAGAGAGATTACGAGCAGTGACGAGTCATCCTTTGAACAGCAGCGAAATGTGGGGGGTTTCTATTTATAGGTTTTTGACCACGCTGACTTTTTTGACGGAAGTTTCATGCCATCTCTAACGTCGTGAACTCCTCTCCACGGCAGTATACTCTGTTTTCTTAACTGACGCAATTGCTTACGGTTCAAGCAATTAAATTATACCCATTGGGCCTTCGGGCTTGGGCCCTTTGTTTTTTTCCAACTTTCTTCCTTTTAGATTATTATATCATTCATTTATTTAGGTACCATGAACCCAAACCCATAAACATAAGCTTTAGTAAAAAAATATATTTTATTGTTTGAAAGTTACAAACCTATAAATATTAATTTTTTTTTAAAAATATATTTTTTGAGATTTTGCTGGCCATCATCATATTAGGTTTTAAATAATATACAGATAATGAAATAATATTTTATTACCGAATTAAACCATATTAACCATGTATGAATTATGATTAACAAAATGAAATTTGTAACCAAATCAAATAGACATGAGAGAATTGAGAGGGTATCATTTTTTTTTTACCATTGAAAGAACAAAAAAGAAACAGAACAACAAAGTTTGTGAAAGTTATATAACATACCTTTCACAAGCTCTTATCAATGAACTCCCAAATCCTCTGTTCCATATAAACACGGTCCTTCACCTTCCTCGGCATATGCCTTTCATCAGGAAATATCAACAACTCATACCTCTTCCCCGCCTCCACAAGCGCGTTCACAAGCCTACCCGTGTGCCTAAAATGCACATTCTCATCCATCATCCCATGCACCAGCATCAGCTTCTGCTGATCATCCCTCAACTTCCCCACATGCTGCATCACCGAGCTCTTCACATACAGATCATCATCCGGAAGGTCCATGTACTTCTCCGTGTAGAACGTATCGTACCCGTCCCAAGAGGTCACAGGAGCACCAGAGACGGCACATCTAAAGATCTCAGGGTACTTAGTCAAGAGCGTAGCCGAGAGGTACCCGCCGTAACTCCAGCCGTAGACACCGATGTGATCCGGTTTAGCTAAACCTTGCTCGATAAGCCATTTTGCTCCGGTTACTTGGTCCTCAGCATCAACGTTCCCGCAGTTATGTTTGATCCAAGACTCAAACTTCAGACCGCGCCGCGCGGTTCCTCTGTTATCAACCTTGAAAACTAAGACGCCTCTGCTTCTCAAGTACTGTGTCCTCATGTCGACCGTACTGATCCAAGAGTCCTGCACCAGCTGAACACTAGGACCTCCGTAGACATTGATCATCGTCTTATAAGGAGGAGGACCGAACTTCGAACCGTCCGGTCTGTAAACCGCGCCGTAGAGAGTCGTCTCTCCATCGCTAGCTTGTATCTGAACGAACTCAGGAGCCTCAAGCTCAAGTCGTCTCACTATCGACAACGGAGAACTCTGCTCGTAGAGTATCTTCAGCACAGTCCCATCGCTCAGAGAGCAGAGAGTGACACGTGGAGGAGAATCAACCGAGTCGTGAACGTCCACAAAGTTCTTCATCTGATGATCCAACACAACGACGTGTTTCCCTTTCCCACGCGTAAGCCTCATCGGTGGTTGTTGAGATTTAGCTTCCAGTTTTGTGCAGTAAAGATGAGTCTCGAGCGCTCCATCGAGCGTTGCAGTGAAGTAAACCAAACACATTGACTCATTTACCCCTGCGATCTGCTCAACCATCCACTCACCGCTAGTAACGGCTCCAAGACAAGTCCCATCAGCCTCATAAAGATACAAATGTCTGTAACCAGTCCTCTCGCTGGCCCAGATGAATCCTCCCGAAGGCTCCATAGGCGTGAAACAGTCGTGCAGAGTCACCCACGCGTCAGACTCTTCAGTCAACAGTACGTTTCCATGACCTGTCTTTATATCAAAGCTGATGATTTTGAGTTTACGCTGCGACCGGTTCAGAACCTGCGCCGCGAGGACGTTTCCTGGCATCCAGCTGACTCTACCGAGATACTCTTCCTCCGCGTTGTCTCTTCCTCCGCAGACGAGATCCATCCAAGTCGTTTTACCGCCTCCGGAGGAAGAAACCACGCCGAGACGGACCGTGGAGTTGAGAGCTCCAGCGAAAGGGTAAGCGTGGTCCTCTTGCGCGTCTGCGCCGACGGAGCTTTTCCCCTGGTGCATGATTCTGAAGAGAGGTATCTGCGAGGAGTCTACTTCGGTGTAAGCGATGAACTTGCTGTCTAACGACCACCAGTACCCGTTCCTCCGATCCATCTCTTCCTGAGCTATGTACTCAGCAAGACCATGAGTCTGCAGAGCAAACAAAAACAAATTGTTTTACACCACAAATGAGACAAAGGAGAAAAAGAGTGAACCAAGCGACGACGTCCAGTGGTCCCCGGCCCCAATATGGACTCGGGTTCGAATCCAGTGGCCAAAATTTAAAATTTGGCTCTCTTAGCGTCCAGTGACCGAGGCGTGTTCCAGCCGATAATGTAGGCTGATACGCCGCTAATCTGGACCCACCTCGGTGAGTGCTACGATACACCGGGTTATTTCAAAAAAATAAAAATAAGTGATTTTTACTTGATTACCAGAGTACTTCCATTGGCACCGTTCGTCAGCTGTTGTGTCTGGTTTTTCAACAGATTGAGGACATGCAGCTCGGAGTCCTTTACGTATGCAAGGAGCAACCCGTTGGGAGATAGACGAGGATCAATGACTGGGGAAGCGGGTGAGCTTGGAACTATGAGCTCTGGATTTGGCGATGAACAAAGATCCTTCATATACACCTAAACCATGGTCGGGAGTTAGATTATATAGCATAAAAGAACGTCAACAGATACAATCAAGAACCCGATGACCAAACCAACCCCAGCAGGTAAAGGCACGACAATGAATTTCATCTTCAAGTTAGTCTTGACCCATTCGTAACGAGTCACTCCCAGCCCGCGTTCACGCAGCCTCTCCCTTCTCAGCTTCTCCTCCGGCGAGATGTTGCTCTCGTCGACACCACCGTCGGGAGGACTGAAAACAAGACTAGACTCTCCTTTGTTCACATCGAAAGCGTACACTCTCCTGTTCAGATTCTCTTCGGGACTAAACAAGTAAGTGATCAGAGAGTCGTCGGGGCTGAAGCTGACTGCCGTTGGAGATGCGTAGCCAGGTAAAGGCGCCTGAACGATATCTTCGACCTTGAAATGAAGGTCGTTCTCGAGCATCATGATTCGTTCGTTCAACACCTATATCACAAACATCAACATCATCTTAGAATCTATGAACATGAAAGAAACTTGTGAACAAAAACAAATTTGACAATGTATAATCCAGGATGATTATATATCATCAACCATTAACATAATCTATTTCGTTTCCGTCATAACCAACAAGAACCAATCTATAAACATGCGCAAGAAAAGAGAAGATCAACTATAATTGATGGAGGAAAAATAAATGGTCAACGGATCGAAACGATACGGGGATGAGATTAGAGTTTGAAGTTGGTGAGGAGACCCAAAAGACTGGATTGGTTAGAAAAAAAAAAGTGAGAGAGAGAGGATGAGGAAAGGATAAATACCGAACCGGTACTGCTATCTGGGAGATTGAGAGAGACAGGTTCCTCTTCCGTGTAATGACCTGATATCAACACGATTCCTCTGTTTTTTTTTTTGTCAATTAGTGCTTTTCGATTATTAATTTCACAGATAATTATCTGTTTATCACCGTTCGAAAGGTTTTGTTTTTTTGTTTTTGTTGATTAGTGTATTTTTATTACTGTTTATAACCCCAATCTTAGAATCATAATTGGAGCTTAGATCACAAGGCCAGGGCCAGGCCCATCACATACCTTCATAATGGCTTCATAAACTCTCCACTATTGGCTTAGATTTCTTTTTGTTAAGACTTCTGGATTTAATCTGTTTAACTTTGTTCACGGAGGCCATGTGTTTATTTAACATAGACAAAATTACACTTTTCTTTTGAAAGCTAAAATTACACTTTACCACCTTCAACTTGAGATTCTATAATGCATGTACATCATTAAAGCAACTAATAATAAATTATATTTTAAAATATTCCTGTGTGAAAATGGAAGTTCACTTGTTCCACATAAAAGTATTCAAGCTAGCAGAGTATGCAAATATATACACAAGACAAGATACATTATCAAGATGCAAATATTCCTCTTTACAATTTTGTACAAAATTTTCCAAAAAGAATAGTAGAAGAACAAGTTTAGAAGCTGAGTATCTTTCTTTATCTGCAATCTGCATGGAATTCCCTTAGAAATATAGGTTTTGCAACTCCAATTCTTCGTCTTCACAAGATGAACCGAAACTTGGAAACGACCCTTTTATGTCCCTACATTTACCAAGATTTTATCATCAATCCATTTGGTTCAGTGCATCAATCAAACCGGTCGGTTTATCTCAAGCTAGGTTTGACTCCAGTCATTTTACAGTGTTTATTATTTGCTTCGAATTTGTGTACATATGATTGTTAATGGGTGATGTGTTTTGTTTAGTAAACTAGCTTAGTACGTATACATAAATTGTAGTGTATAAGAACTCACTTTAGATAAGGCAAAGTCATATTCTTGATAATCGACGGATTCATGGACACAAAATCTTTCCATTCATCAAGATCAATTTTTCCGTCTTTCTTGTGATCTGCTTCGATAAAGGCCTACAAATATGATATCATCTCCTTATAAATTATCTCCATCATTAGCATTATATTTTTCAATATCAAGTTGAGATATAGTCGACCGGATCAGTTTATCAAAAAAAAATAGTGATAGAAAAATCAACAACCATTTACCGGTGTGAAGTGAAATATCTACCTTATCCACTATTACTTCGACTAAATATTCGGAAAGAACAAGTTCAGATTCGTGAAGAAGCGCGATTACCATCTCCTTCAACTATATATGTGTAAGAACAACACAGCATGTTTATGGGGATAGAAATGTAAGTTAAAATCTTGCGGGTTCCAGGGAAGTAACTGTGAATGGACTCACTTCTTCTCGTTCGATGAATCCAGTTTGCCTTAAGTCATACAAGTTGAAAGCAACTGAAAATTCATGACAAAGTTCTTTGTCAGTTAATTTGATAAGAAAAGAAGAATAATAAGTACTTTAACATAAAATGGATGCAAAGCAAGTAAAGTAGTTGAAAGTGACATTTGATCTTTTCATGGGCAGGTGCATTTGGATGGAAGACACCTAAAGACCTGACAAATTCACCAAACTCGATCACTCCATTTCGCTTCACATCGAATACATCAAATATCTGCGGATAAAATATAGTAATGTATAAACAAAAGTTTATCTAATGTAACTAGTTGTGGTTAATGAACGTTAATTACCCGATCAGCGAAAAGGTTCTTCTGGTTCCTATTTCTGAATAAAGCCAGCTGGAACTCTTCCTACAACATCACACTATAAACTCTAAGCCGTATTTATATAAATAACATAAAAGATCTCAAAAAGCAACAAGAAAGAATGAAAGAAGACCTTATGAATAAGACCGTCGTCGATGATTGAGCTGCTTAGCTTCTTGAACAGTTCATACAAAGCCTCCACCTCAGCTACAGTAACTATTGTCCCTCACAGTATCAAAAGTAGAGTTTTGTCCAAAGTCTATAACATGTTCTCGTAACATTTAAGAGTATGATAGTAATAAAATCAAAAGTAAAAACTGACACGGTGTAATGGATGCAAGAAGGTCAGGATCCTCATATCCCGGTGGTCGTATTGCATTCTTCTTCTTGGACAGAGAGCAGCCCATTTATTTAGTATTTGCTTTCACTCTACAACCTTTTTTTTGTTCAAACGCTTTCACTCTACAACCAAAAACATAAAAATCTTGGCTTAGAAATATTTCGTCTGTTCCTAGTAATATGGTGTATTAATTATATCCGTCGGTCGTTCAAATACGAACCAATTATAACCGATTTGCAATTAATAATAATCATCAATAGGCTATATGAACGATTCTTTCATTGGTTTATAAATAAAACTATTACATCGATGCAGTTGGCCAAGTAACAATTAATTAGAGATAGTTGTAGCTTTCTCGACAGCTATATTAAGCTATCTCCATACATCAATTCGCGTTTAATATGCTAATTGGATAGCCAAAACTAGAACAAAACGACATTTTCAGATTTAATAATTTCGTAATTATTCCAGTAAACACAAAAATTAAAAAACTGTATAAATCATTTAGCCACGACAACGACGTATGAACAGGCGTATAGATAAGAGATTTTTTCTCTCCTAGTTATCGTATTCGTAATCACAGAGATAACTTATCAGAGTCTCCTATGTATGATATATGCACATATATAAGACAAATATAAAAACATTGAAAAACAAATGTTAATCGACATTGGTCCTCGTATATATATGCTTGAATTAGTCAATGGTCTAGTAGATATGTCCAAAATTGCTAAAATAAATAAATATATAGTTTAACAAATGGAAGGTTTTAAGAAACAAGCTGGATGTGATTTGATTTGTGTGGGTAAGTACTCTGGAAAATAACACAGAGACAGTTCAAAGCATAGTACAAAGTAATGTTTAGTGAAAATTAAGAGTGATTGAGACAAAAAAAAATTTGAGAAACAACTTTCATTTCTTTCAAACTTACTTAAAAGCGAAAACAGCTTCGCTTACAACTAATACATTATTTGCTAGCCCATCGGCCACTCTGCTTTTTCTCCTTGGGATCCACTCAAACGATATGGATTCCAACTAATAAGCATACAATAGAGTATCTGCAACCACTCCGTAAATCAACTCTATATATCTCAGGCACAGCATCTTGTTGCTTTATTCAATAATTGTAGGCAAATCATGAATTACATGTGTCTTCTTAAAGAACTTAAAACGAATGAGGTCTACACTCCTGTCTAGAGTATCACTCTGACTCAAGATAGTAAATGAATTACAACTTGCAGGTATTGAAGACCATACATAATGATAAATGCATCCTTATACTCAACATACATATGTAACCGTTTAGACATATAATCTTTCTACGTGTTTACTTCTCTAAATGTAATGACAAAACGGTTCAATATTTGTTGCTTATTCAAACCGGCAAAGAAAGATGACTTTTGCCTACTATTTAATATATCTAGAACTATTTAAATAGTAAATGAATTACAACTTGCAGGTATTGAATTAATTTATTCGTTATATATACAACTAATTGTTTAAGATTTTTACAACTATTCCTTCCATTTTATAATAAATATTGTTTAGGATTTTTACAAAAAAAATAATTAAATTTTCTGTTTTACCCTTATTTAATACAAGATTTTGTTTGATTTTTATAAATTAATGAATTAAAAATAAAAGTAAAAACTGAAAATAACATTTAATATTTGTATTAAAAATATAAAATGACATCTATAATGAAACAAAATTTAAAAGTTAAAACGACACTCAATATAAAACGGAAGGAGTATTTATTTTCATTCAATGCAAAACGAATTGTCTTTAAAGAACTCGTTAAAACACACACCAACCCCCAATTCGGCTAAAGCTAGATACTAGATAGAACCGAGCTAGACCGCATACTCTACGTTCATTTTGTTCTAAATAGTTAAACCAGGCTGAATTTGATCCAGTTTGTAATCTTCTTATAATATAAAACCAACTTAACTTTTATAGAACCAAACTAAAACCAAAGCAAAAAATCAAATTCCATTTAAATGAAAACTAAACACTTGTTTGGAAGGAAAATGACAAACCAAACTGGTCAGTTCGTTCTATGTTACTAATTGATAGATTGCAAAAATAGTTTTGGTACTGTTTTTCTTTTTTACATTTAACCAAACATTAGTAATACAAGGAGGTTCCTTGAGAACTCGATCCCTATAAATAAAATGTAGTTATGTGAAGTAAATATTATTCGACTTGTTTGAGATATTACATGATTTTAACCTTATACAACGAGGTTACCTGTACTCTTTAACTTTGTTCCTTAAGATGTACTGATCTTTTCTTGGTATAAGGATTAGGTGGCGGCGGGTCGGCCATTTTGGGAGGACGTGGATGCGGGTTCTCATAGTCCATTTCAAGATCGACCCTTCCTTTATTCGTCACAACCTAATCAAATCAACATATATAGACATATATAGTTTTTTTTATTACCAACTCCACCCTCCCCCGATTACTGTATAGTTGATGTTAAATGAAAATGATTTAAAACGACCATATATCTAGTTCAAATAGTGTTAATAAAACTCTATTATCTAAATATATTCTATATGGTAAAATGATAAATAATATCTTCTACTGGTATAAGCTAGAAGTAACGAAAACTAAAAAGAGGAAACAACTTCCTTTCTTTTTTTGAGAGGAAACAACTTAAAAATGTATACAAAGGGGTCAATATTATAAAAAACACGGCCTTCTAATGCATTTTTAGGATAACTTTATTGATAGATCATTATACAGTTTTGACTTTGATGTGTATTTGTAATTGATATGTATAATTCTTATGATCTTCTGGTTTTTTAATATTACCTCGTAGTGGATGTCATCCAAATTTGAAGTCTCAACTAGCCCTACCAAATCATGAAGCATGTTAGCATCCATATCATCATCAAATTTGTCTAAGAATTGCATGTATATTTATTTACAAAACTACCGTGTAGGAATATATAGTTTTGTAAGGCACATCTTATATGCACAAGTGAGCAACATGAAATGTGAAATGATGCATTAATTAGAGAATACTGCTAGTTGATTTGTACCTGAAGAAAACGTTGGAAGAAAGAGCAAGAAGGATACTAGGATCACCAGCTTCATCGTTTAGTCAGATTCTACAACTTTTCTTTCAGCGGTCAGATTCTATAACTTTTCTTTACGCGGTCAGATTCTATAACGCCTCTTGAGTTTTGACTCTGGATTCATATTAGGTAAAATATATGTAGATACTAGTCATAATTATGAAGATAACGGATACAGCAATGAATACATATAGAGTGAATCGATGACAAGTGGTTGACAAAAAAAAAAGAATCGATGACAAGTGGCCTATATTATGGTCAAAGTGAATCTCTGGACATTATTTGTCACGTATAAAGTGAATCGATTAAAAAAAAAGAATCGATGTCAAGTGATTTTATACATGTCATGTATACTATCATTTTCACCAAAAAATATGACATGATATATTAAAATCGATGACATAACTTATGGTTAAGTATAACATGACATTATATTTAATGTTGATTTTAATATTTTGTAATTTTTAATAATATATTAATAACTCATAAATCTATTCAAATATGTCATTAAACAATATTATAATAGAAATAATAAATATTTTAAAATTTTCAAAATATTATTTAATATATTTTTATAATCATACAATTTTTATTATTAATCAAGATTTTCAAAAGTTTATACAGTCATTTAAAAAATTAATCGTAATATCATTTATTTATTTTTAATATCTATAAATTTTAGAAATTTTGTTTGGTTTTGTATTTTGATAATTATAAAAAAATATCAATTTTTTTATTTTATACAAGTTAATTTAATATATCTTAGAAAAAATCTATCAAATTATGATTTTAAATATAACTTAAATATAATTTTAGGTAAGTTAAATTATTTATTTTACCTTAATTTTATGTTTAACAAATTTCTATTTTCAAAACATTAACACATTTTTATTTTTAAAGATAACTTAAACTTAAAATTTTATTGCTGAACATGGTGTAGGAAAACAATTAGTTATCAATAATTAACTAGTATTTAATACTAGATACTGACCATCAAAGATCAAAATCTCATCCTTTATTTTTTTGTTTTAGTATTTACATTTTTCTTTAGTTTAAACTTTTTATTAATATATCTCTAAAAAAATTTATTAATACTTGGGAGAAAAACAAATTTGCTTAAAGGAGACGAATTTATTAGGACTCAAATGTACGCAGCTACAACAACTGAATTTTGCTAAGTGTAGTTATCCTAATAGTACTTGATATAGTTGTGATTTGAACCATAACTCGAATATTTCTGCAAATTACATTGTGTATTTTCATACAAAGTCAGCCTGATATTGGCAATTTCCATAGCCTGCAGAATTAAAATGTAATTTTTTAAAAAAATCATTAACAAAATATATAATTCATTTACTAATTCTATCAAAATTTAGAAAACTTACTGGGATCCATCGCAGTTATCTCCCCAGTCTTGTCGAAATCGCAGTCGAACTCGTGTCGCCCCATAGTCTGGTAGAACAAGTTCATAGCGTACGCTGAATGGGCTTCAACTGTGTTGGGTAAAAAACAATGCCCACCTTCTATAATGGGCCCACAATCCAAGCCCAATCCACATACGTAATCTATGTTCCTCTGTAAAGCCTCCGTCTCCGCGCCGGACTTTGTAACACACCACCGCTTCCCCGAAGATCCTTCGACCGGCGACCGCCGGTTGCTCTCCGGTGGATCCGATGTTCTAACCTGTCAAATTCCAAAACGAAAACTCTTAAACAAACACACATTTTTCGAAACGTAGCGAAACGCGGCGGCGATTACAGGTGGCCGGAGGATTCCGATGTCGTAAACCGGAGTTAAATCGGACAGGAAAAGACCGAAATTACGCTCTCTAACCGGTCCTGGTTTGAGATTTTCATTGAAGAGCGCGAAAATGTACGTCTCGAAAGTCCGGTTAGGCATCAGCGGCGTTCCGGCGCCGGAGTTTACACGGTCCATCACTTTCTTGTTAAACTCCGCCGCGGTGGCGACGTCGACGCCGATCTGATCTCTCTCTCCCTTCGACGGCCATCCGATTTCTCACCACGATCGCGACGTCGGAGAATCCGAGCCGATCCATGGCGGAGTAGACAGAGTCAAGCTGAGCGTCGAACATGTTCGTGTAATGAAGCTTCGTGTCGTGATCGAACAAGCCCGGGTTAGGTCTAAACAGAGCGAAGTCGAGAGTCTCGGGTGAGTAACCGAAGAACGGGTAAGGATTCACGACGAAGGGTGAAGAGATTGTGCGGAGGAAGCTGAGGAGAGGCTTTAGGACGTGAGTGTCGTATCCCTGTCGGAACCTAGAGGAAGACGGAGGAGTGGTGTGAGAGAGGATTCCTAGGGAGTGCGGCGTGGAGATTTGGATGCGACGGTGGAGGGAGGCGGAGACGAGGGCGGTGTGGAGGGATTGCATCGCCGGGACTAAGTTTCTGACGAGGAGGTGGTCGGCGGTGGAGATGACTTCGTTTCCGACGAGGATGCGGATGATGTTGGTGGAGGGGAAGTGAGGTTGGATGTGGTCGGAGATCCATCGTTGGGCGAAGGAGAGGTTTGTGAGGTGTGGGATCTGGTCGTTGGAGACGGTGACGGTGACGGCAACACCGGTGTGAGCGAAGGCTTGGAGAATTTGAGGATCGGCGTTGAATAGGCGGATGCGGTTGATGACGGTGGAGTGGAGGAGGAACTCGGCCACTTGACGCGGGGGAGGGAGGTTGTCGGCGAGTGTGCCGTAGTTTACACCAATACTCGCATCAGCTCCTGATCCTGACCAATAATGTATGCTAACCATTGATTCAAATATGAACATAATTATTTATTTTTCCCTCTCAAAATTTTCTTTTTTTCATTCTCGAACGATATTCCTTTTTATAATTTAGATTACTCTCAATAATTATCACAAAAAAAATGATCGATGAAATATACCTGTTGAAAGGACGATAAGAAATGCAACTATAGTAATCATACTTGCAGGAGAAATAAACGAAGAAGAGGAGAGAAATAGTCGCATATAATTACCCGGACCTCGTAGTCCAGTGGTACACCCCAGGCTTCGGTCACTGAGGGGCAACCCGAGTTCGACTTGCGGGGAGGGGAGGCGTGTCCAGGACCTTAAACGGTACAGACACAGGCTGGCGCCGGGCCTAGGTGGGTGGGTCCCGAAGGGGTCAACCACCTGGTTAATCAAAAAAAAAAAAAAAAAAAAAAAAAAAAAAAAAAAAAAAATAGTCGCATATAATTCATGGTTAAGTGTTTCGATTAATCAAAAATTAAAGAATGGAGGAAGAGGGATAAAGATCCAAGAGTTTGGTATTCGTCAATATTCAGCAAACCAAATATGCTTTGCTTTGTCTTTGGGAGATTGTCAGAAGTAGAATCGAGTCAGTCTGGAACAAAAAAATATACAAATTACATTTACAAACAAACGTTTGAAAATGGAATCCAAAATTTTCTAATACCAATCTATTAATATGTACCAAAAAAATATTGTAACAGTGAGAAAAAAACCATTCGTATTTACATGAAAAACAAGCCTCAGTTACATTTTCCCTATAGATTATTACTTACAAATGAAGCAAGTATAAAATTATAATTAAAATAATTTTATGATAACAAAGACAAAAATCTTAGTTACACTTCTTTTTCTCGTTCCCCTACCTTTGAAGTAATTCTAAACCTTCAGCTCCGGCTACGTCCGACCATGTGAGACCCAGCTACAAACCACCGTGTCAAATGGGGGCCAACGTGATAGACCCAATCTTAGGCGCGTGCAAAACTCATAACTCCACCACGTGTCATAATCATACTGGCTCCACCATAGGACACCTGGCTGAGGAGTATGTAATATGATGTTATATGCGGCGACGTTTTTACACGGAGCGCTTCATAGCCGATGAATTTCAAACGGAACCGGCAAACGGCAGTTATAAAACAATCTGATCCGTCCACGAGTGGTCCATCCCACCCGCCGGTGACAATAACTAAGCCCCAGAGATGAGACTACTCAGTTTTGTGGTTGCAGGGAACTTAGTATCATAATGCAGTCCAGAAATTCATGGAAGTATGCAAGTAATGAGTGATTCATATATTCTTCCTTTTTATGTCAAGAGTTTCAGGTCACTTCCTTGTGACCACGGTACCCTTAAATGTTTTGGTATGTCTCCAGGAAAAAAGATGTGGATGTAGCTTATGTAGTTTACAGACCCGGTGAGTAGTAATTTAATGCTGACGCATATTTGTTTCATTACAGTGGAGGTGAAATCTGAACCGGGTTTGATAAAAGCAAAATCTAAGGAGTTTACTAACTTAATTCTTTCTTTCCTTTTGTATATATACATATAACTCCAATCCATGATTTGTAGATTCCGTTTTCTTTTTTCTTTTATGATTCATAGTCAATAGATTTTTTTTTTTTGACAACAATGAATTACTCTAACGTGATTCCACCGATTCGGAAAGCCAAACCGGAGGTATCGAATCGACATATAACATAGCTGAAGGTGAATTCCTTGCCCCATGAGCAAGCTTGTCCGCCATTGTATTTTGCGCCCTTGAAATATGTCCGATCTTGAAATTAGGGAAGAAAATCTTACTTCGGCGAAATTCCTCCATGTGCGTAGTAAATGCTGGCCATTCTTCGGGTGAGGACACCATCGTCACCAATAGATTGATATACCATTATATGTTTCTAACCATGTTCATGAATGAGTTTCTTTCCTTGGGTCTTTCATTTTCTCCTTACCATTCCTCATTCAAATTTCATTTCTACAACTATTCTTTTTGGTACCAAACTTATAGTTAAATACTGATGATACATTGTTTAAATTTAGAAGAAAATATCTTTTGTTTTGTTGCATTCAACCAAACAAATGCAAAGAAACCATTGACTAGGTTGCATTCAACCCTCTCTTATTCTCTGCTTTTATTACAACACAACCTCTCTCCCAGAACCCAAATGGAGAGAACCAGACCCAACAAACCAAAAAGCAAGCCGGACTAGTCCACTCACACCGCCAAGTTCCAAAACCCGGTTATTAGAGCTTGGAACAAGCTGGTTTATCAAGAAACCAAACCAGCTCGTCTTCAGCGGAAACACAACCCGCAGGTACACTCCCAGTCTTCTTCAGAGCCGCCTCCACAGCTTCTGCCTTCCCAGAACCGCAAACCACTAAACCTACATGCGCAGAGGAGTTAATAACCGGAAACGTGAACGTGATTCTCTCAGACGGTGGCTTCGGAGAGTCAGTGATAGAATCCACCCATCTCTTCTTCTCATCACACAGACCATGCCCTGGAAACAGAGACGCCACGTGGCCATCAGGTCCCATACCAAGAAGCACGAGATCAAACTTCGGAAACCCGGTTGATTCAGACACACGGAGGACACCGGTCTTGACCAAATGCTTCAGACACGTCTCGTAATCCTCCGCTGCAGCCTCGGCCGAAAGAGAATCATTGATTGCGTATACGTTTCCAGGAGGGATGGGAACCTTGGAGAGGAAGGCATCGTAAGCAAGTTTGTAGTTGCTGTCTTCATGGTGCTTGGGGACAACTCTCTCGTCCACCCAGAAAAAATGCCACTTTGACCAATCTATCGAATCAACCTCTACTAGCTTCCTGAGATTCGAACCACCAATTATATCACTGAAAGATCGAGACTTTTGCAAAAAAACCTTTTAAGAAACTTACCGGAGCGATCTGATTAAGGAGCCGCCGGAGACGACGACGGTGAAAGCTCCCCTCTCTTTGCAGTACTTGTCGGAGAGATGGGATGTGTATTTGGCTAACTCAGCAGCTAAGTTCTCCTCCGTGTCAAAGATCTCCACTTTTTTATTCTCTTCTTTCGTCGCCGTCGTCGTAGACATGCTTCTCGTCTCCGATGCCTTTCTCCGACTAAAAGCTAATCTCTTGATTGATTTACTTCCGATCGAACAAGTTAGATTCTTCGGGAAGGAAAGTGCTAGAGGATTTGAAGGAGGTTGAAGGTTGGTGGGTACTTGAGAGAAGAGAATCTGACGGAGGAAACAAGAAGAAGAAGCCATGGAAAAGGTGGGAGCTTTTTGCTTCTTTATAGAGAAAGTGAGCAGCTTTTGAGACTAATCGCCGACCAAACACATCTATGTTTCAGATGTTTGTTCTCAAACTTGGACCGAACCGGTCGGTTTAGATAAATAACATGTAATGGAGATACTAGATGGCTTATGTAACATGTAATGGATCACTTTAACTGGTGTCTCTGGTATAGCAACCATTTTAATAATCTTTTCTTATATAGTCTTTCGTTTTCTTAAAGTTATATATTCTATAGAAAAAAATTATTTCCAAAAGATCTATTTTTTTACATTATACATGTTTTATTTACTAATTACGAACTTTAAAAAACTTAATTGCATTTATTAAATTTTTATCAACTTCAAATTGTAGAAGAAAAGATAATTATAAAAAAATTATACATATATAAAATGAATTTAATATATTTTATAAATGTGTGAAAAATATAAAATATGTAGTATTTTGAAATAGAGGGAGTACGTTTTAGTCAGCTAAAAGAAATTCAATTCACTAACCGTTTTTCTAGTACTACTACTGCAAGTCTATATCACTTCAATGTGGGAGCATCTAAGAGGATGGAGTTTAGAAGGTTGACAAGTTTTTGCTATTGCTTCCTAACCATTTCAGAATGCACCAAACAACTTTGTGAATCTCTTTAAACGAACTGCTAGAATCGCTTCTAAAGGGCACTTGTTTGGAACTCCAACGAGTATAGCATTATACAATCAATGATTCTAACCAAACTAAAAAGCCAAAAAAAAACAAGAACAAACACCTCTCTCAGTTTCCTTCTATAATATATAAACATGTTTTCCCATTTTTGGGTTTAGTTCCTCTAAAACCAATATCCTCAAAAGAATCATTTACAAAGGAAGCACCTGCCTTCCACTTCCACTTCCACTTCCACTATATATGTTGTATCTTTGAACCCAACGTCTTAAAAGACTTGATTCACACGTTAGAAGACTTATGATCTAGAACCATGTGTCATCTAGGTCTTGAACTCGAGCTTCTTACGGTCACACCATGCAAAAACTTAGCGTATCCCAAGAAACTCAGCTTCCCATCCGAGCTCCGGATCCAATCCTTGAGCAGAGGATATGCATTTGGTCCCACGCTCATCTCCTACCAAAAAAAAAATGTTTTTTAATTAATCTTAACAAATCTCATAAGGGTTGAAATAGGACCATACCCCAGCGAGTTCTTGGACGGATATGATTCTGTTTCCTTCTTGTTCAAAGTGCTCAAACGCTGAAGTTGCAATCTGTTCCCATTCTTCAAGAGCTTCCAGTTGGTAAACGCTGACCCCAGCCGCACAGAACTCTTCAAAGTCGAGTTTCTTTTGCGCAAGCGGTTGCATCTTCATAGAAAGAAGAAGATGATGATGGTCATGAAAGATATACTAAAGAAAAGACTCTCATTTTCAGACTATCAACCACCATGAAACCTTATCTTAAATGATTCATCTATAAACTTCAAAAAGCAAAGATACTAATATATAACCAGAGATGTCTTACTGTGTTTAAAATGTCAGGAAGCTTTGATTCCATCATAGCATCGGTAGCATATCTTGTTAAAGCCTGCGGCATAATTAATATATATTCACAAATCAAAGATATATAATCAAATATGCTATTATCTAGATCAGGAAAGGCACACACTAACCGTTGTGAAGCAGTTAAGAGATAGGCCTCCATCTTTAGGGTCCAGGAGCATGAACTGTGCCTTAAGGAACACAAGCTCCTCGTCTGGTATAGCTTTTGAGAGAGCCTATTTCAAAATATTAACAAGTAAGCACTTGATCATAACAAATAATAACATGAGGGTATCAAGAAACTACCTTAAGTGCTGATCTTCTGAAAGGCGAGGCACGGATATAAGACCTAACCAGCTTGTAAACCGAGAAATCGAGAAGCAAACCAGGGTTCTCATCACGTAACCACGGATGAGCTGCAAAAACACAGATCATATAATGAGACCTATACTTAAAGCCATGTTCTTGTTTCCATATCAAGAAGAGATGTAACTAACTAACCTAGAGCTTGAGCAGCGGTCATTCGTTTCCTATGATCCTTGTTCAGAAGCCTTTTCACAAAGTCTTTACCAGTAGGAGATATAGAAGGCCAAGGCAAGTCTTCAAAATTAGGGTTTGCTCTAAGCACGCAACGGAATATCGCAGATTCAGTTCTTCCGTAGAAAGGTCTGCTTCCGCAGAGTAGTATGTAGCTTATGACACCGATGCTCCACATATCTGCTTCGGTGCTGTAAGACCTATGGAGTACTTCAGGTGCTACGTAGTATGCGCTTCCCACCACATCATTGAGTCGTTGATCTACCAAATTACAAAAGATTCCAACTCAATATCATTAGACTTACATACAATATGCAGAATCATGTAATAATTAATTAATTAATTAATTACCGTATCTAATGAAATCAGACAAGCCAAAGTCTATGACCTTGAGTACTGCATCCTCCTCGTTTCTGCTGGTAAAGAGAAAGTTCTGGACACACAAAAATTCACCCATCTGTTCACTAAAAATAGCAAAGAAGAGTGGAGCAACTTATAGAGGTTGAATGTGTGTGTACCTCTGGCTTCAGGTCACGGTGCACAACACCTTGGAGATGAAAAAAAGCTGTTGCAGATAGAATCTGTACAAGGATACGTTTTGCGTCGACTTCAGGGTATCTACCACCTCTGCAGCGAAGGTAATAATAACACAAGATTTATTTTTGATCACATAACCAATTGAAGAAAACAATACTAAGAAAGGTGGTGTAGTACTAAGGGAACTACCTCGCCAAGATTCTATCCAATAACTCTCCACCTTCACACAACCTGAAAGCAATATATTGGAAGGGAAGATTGAATAATCTGAAGTCGTCGCCTCATTTAATAAACTCAAATGTTAAAAAAAAAAAAAGGAATCTTCCAGAATCCATACTCAATAAGATTATGAATGAAAACTACTTACTCCATAACTACATAGACGTTATCATTGTCCTCATACACATCGTAGAATTTAACCATATGCTTATGCCCAGATAAAGCTTTCAGCAACTTCACTTCTCTCCGAACATCTTCAATAGACAAAGCCGATGTCATCTAAGAGAACAACCAAAGAAAAAAAGAAAAAAAGTCATCATCTTTATTAATAATCTACATTCAACATTAAAATTACTCAATTCAAGATTCCGACAAGAGTCCCTACATTGGTCGGTACCACATTTTGACATAATTACAGTTCAAACCTACCAAGAGAGAGAGAGAGAGAGAAAGACCTTAGCTTTGGAGATGATCTTAACGGCCACCGTCTGCCCTTTCATCTTCCCTTTCTTGGCCTTAGCCCAGCAAGTATGACCGAAATGCCCTCGCCCCACCTCCTTCCCCAACTCGTACTTCCCTTCCATGTTCTTACCGAACCCAAAGTTCTTGTCCAGCCTCTCCCCTCCTCCTCCTTCGACGCTCTCGACGTCCTCGCTGTCCTCCGGGATCGGCTCGTCTCTCGGCCGCGGCGGCGCGCCTCTCCGCCGTCTCAGAGCCGCCATGATCGGTTTCGCCGGAGACGGCGGCGGAAACGGCCATTTGAACTTCCTTCCCGGAGTTCTCGCCGGCGACGGAGCTACTCCCGCCGGTAAGGGGCTCTGGAACGGGCTGCTGGCGTAGGGGTTGACCTCGGAGGAGGCGGGAGGAGACCGAGGAGGGATCGAAGCGCGACGGGGGGTTCGCGGCGGTTGCTCGACGGGGATCTCGTCGTCTTTGACGGCGGAGATGTTCCGGCTAAGGCAGTGGCCCATGACCGTCGGATTCGGAGGTCAATTGACTGATCGGACGGTGAGGAGGAGGAGACGAAGTTGAACAGTAAGAACCAAAAAAAAAAAAAATTGTTTTTAATGAGAAAAAAATAACAAACTTTTTTTTTTGGAAAGAGATTTAAAAGAAGGAAAGGGGAGAAGGGGAAGTTTCTTGTGGTTTGATAAAACGACGCTAAAGGGGTAAACACATGACCACTTTACTATACTACAACAACCAAGAACGCGTTTTGTCATTAAAATCACTTTTAATTCTCTGTTAATTTCACATTTAGTGTCTGTCTATTGGCTCCTGGGATAATAATGGTCACCAAACACAAGCTGTAAACAATAAAATTTGTAGTATAAATTTTTAAAACCATTAAAAATGTTTTAATAAACCATTAAAATGATTTTAATGGTTCATGAACGAACATACATGTTTTCTCCGTTTTTAATATAATTTGTTTTAGACTTATGCACATAAATTAAGAAAACACTTCCTCCGTTTTGAATAATTTGTCGTTTAGAATACAATTTTTGTTTTAAAATAAATATTATTTTCTGTTTTTAATGCAAAATTTATTGGCAATATTTTATACTCTATTTTTCTATTGGTTTATAGTATATGGTTAGGTGTATTGGTAATAGTATTTTTATTTTGAAAATATGTAAAATTAAATATTTTTTAAATCTGTGTGCATGAATCTAAAACGACAAATAATATGAAATGGAGAGAGTAATTAATTTCATTCATTTTTAAAATAAAAACATCATTAATTATTTATCTAATCATAATTTAACTAATAATAAAATAGAATATATATTATCATTGATTAAATAACATTAGTTGTTATTAAATTTTACATATAAAATTGAAATCGTCGTATAATTTGGAACAAAAAGTTTTCTCTAAAACAACATATTAAAAAGGGAGGGAGTATGTTTTAGGTGATTAAATATATGTGATTGGTCTTATCTAATGGTTTAAGATGTGTACCCAACTTTATTATCTTAGTAAATTTGATTCCGAAAACCCGGACCTCGTAGTCCAGTGGTACACCCCAGGCTTCGGTCACTGAGAGGCAACCCGAGTTCGACTCGCGGGGAGGGGAGGCGTGTCCAGGGCCTTAAACGGTACAGACACAGGCTGGCGCCGGGCCTAGGTGGGTGGGTCCCGAAGGAGTCAACCACCTGGTTAATCAAAAAAAAAAAAAAAAAAAAAAAAATTGATTCCGAATAATAACTATATTTCTAAAACACGATTTTTCCGATGATAATAGTCAATGTTCTATTTATTGGTTTCAAATGATTAAAGAAAAAAGTTGTTCGATTATTAAATAATCAACAAAATCATATGTTTTGGGAATGACAACCTATTTCCAGATCATGTTTTCAATCTTAAAGAAGAAATTACTTTTTAGCCTTGTTCTAAAAATTGGCCGAGTTGGCGAGTAATCGTCCGCAAAAACGTGAATCGGGTAGTCACCGTGGCGAATTTAACCAGTTCGGTTGCATTCTACTGTAGGCCGTATTTTAATCGACGAGAACATGGTATAAGGTTACACGGCCGCTTAATGTTGTGTTCGGAACCTAAAAATTTTCTGAAATGTTATTAATATTTATAGATCTCAAATAATTATAGTATACTAATCAGGGAAAGCAAGTGAAAACAAAATAAAAAATAATCTGAGAACCATGGATGCGAAGGTTTGATTGCAGAACCAAATAAAGAGGAAAGAAGATGACGACATCTGCTTTTTTCGTATTTTACAAAATAAAATAAATAAAAATTATAAAACATTACCATTTTTACTCAAACCATGTTTTGACAGGCCCAAATGAACTAACACAGCCCATTAGCACAGTCCATTAACTTAAACTATAATAATCTTTGGAATCTACAAAAGTAATATGAGTAATATATATGTATTATTGAAAATTAAAACCCTATTAAAAATCCCCGAGTACTCTCCGATTTATTTCCGATTTTTCGATAATTCGCTAGGCCCTCATCGGCCGCACGCGTGCCTACCGAGTTTCCGAACAAGGCTTTTTAGTCATAATTGTTCATTCTTGGTTTCTTGACATGTGCAAATGGAGAAATCCAATAAAAACTCAACTTAAATAATGGAGTAGTAAACTTTTTACGACAGATTAATTAATCATGTTAAATATACATTTAATAATCGTTTGAACAATGCTTATCAATAATTTGAAGAGAAATTAACAGTCTGAGTCACTTTTTGAGTTTATGTATCATAAAAGATCACTTTAAACTACTAGGACACATTATGGATGGTTGAATACCATATTGTCCCTGAGAAATACAAAAAGTGGATTTATTTAGTTTGGTATTTTTTCTGTTTCGTTTTTGAAATGAGATGTACGTTTAGACAGTGGACTCGAGATAAAAATTAGATGGAGTTAACTTTTTCTTTTTCTTTGTATTCGCTAAGAAAGAGAAAAGTAGGTTTTCACGATCTATAATTTATTTTCCAATCTGAGCGATTTCGACTTATGGCGAGGCTCCGTAGGCGAGAGGCGATGGGCACATGATGAGGAGACGGAAACAGTGCAGAAGTTTGTGAGTGGTAGCCAAGGCGGTGGATGAAGAGTCGGTGGTGAAGATGATAACGGTGGCGGCAAAACTAGTAATTTAATTTGACCCACAAATTCGTTTTTAAGCAATGGGAAAATCGGGATGAGTTTAATACCTTGGTGGAGAAAAGCCACATGGAGTTTTGATTGTAATTGGTTAAAACTCAGGAGTTATGAGGAAATTTGTTTTTTTTCTTCTTGTGTGTTGGCTTTAATCTAAATCTATGCAATATGTGTAAGGTTGAAGGTAGAACACCAAAAAAAAAATTGCATGAAGAAAATCTATGGCGGCTCGGAGATATAATTGCAGAAACTATGGAAAGCCTTAAAATGAAGATGATGACATAATTACGAAATGGCCACTCCTTATAAAAATTAAGCAAAAATGTGCAATAACTTGGAATAGAACCTAGAACGGGAGAGTAAGAAGCAAATTCCCTTTACCGCTAGCCTACGCAAACTTAACTATCCTTTGCTTACATTGTTTTTATCATATGTACAAGTGTAATTGTGTACAATGTTTTGTCGGTATACACATGTACAAATTATATAATTTAGGTGTATACATATACATTTTTTGCAAAGACTTCCAATTTAATAAAAAGACCAATATAAAAGGATTAATCAACCAAAATGAACATCAAGTTGAGGATGATTTTAAGTAACCAAATTTAATACCATAATGATTTTGTTCTGTTTACATTGCTGTGTGTATTTCGTACATCTGTACAAGCTTTATTGTGTACAATGTTTTGTCGATGTACACATGTACGATTAAAAAACATCAAAGAATTTTCAAAAGAAAAAAATGTACATACGACCATATAATCATCAGTGTACACAAAGTTTTTGTTTTTGTCCACATGTACACTGTTAATTATGTACAATAACCCAAATTCACTACTCACTTATCTCCCTGCAACAATAATCACTCCCTACTAAACGACTCTCTAACAAAAGATTAACCTCACATGTCTCAGTTAGAAATTCGTAGAGGCATAAGTTTTATTTTCTGCATAAACAAGAAACAAATTCTCGGTTACACAAATTACATAGAAGACTAACTCTGTTTTTGCTGAACTCTGAGCTAATAGCATCGTACGGCTTTGATTCAAGAAAGGGATTACAAAACCTAAATAATCAAAATCAATATTTCAAAACCAAATCAAAACCCTAACTGCCTCTTTCACTTTGTCCCCCCCCCCATGAAAAAGCAATTCCGAATCAACACCCCTAACTCTCTTTCTCTTTGTCGCCACCGTGATGAAGCGGGTTCGACGATGTCTTGATACAGGATCTGGGGCCAGAAAGGGAGAATCTCGACGGTGATAGACATCTGAGATTTGAAGATCCATCATCACGAGATTTTATTTTCGTGGGAAATGGAGATACAAAGAGAAGGATGCTTCAAAGAGCAAAAAGATATATAATAATTAAATTTCTTAGTATATAGTTAGGATCCAGTGAGACAGCATCGTCGTTCTCGTCAACGTCGCCGACGAGATCCAGTGGCCGCTTACGAAATGCGAGGTCGCCACCAAGGTCGACGGATCACACTACTTCTTCTCGATCCACCCGCCCAAGGAATCCGGATCGGATTCGGATCACGACGACGAGATCTTGAACTACGGGTTGACCATCACATCAAAAGGGCAGGAGAATGTATTGAACATACTTGATCAAGTTCTTAGGGACTATTGTTGTTTCGCGGAGCAGAGGATGTCGGAGAAGGGGGAGGAGGTGCTTGGGAATTCGATGGCTGCTGTGACTTCGCCTGAGGAGTTGAAGGGTGAGAGGAAGGACATCGTAAAAGGTAAAGAAACGATAAAAAATAATTGAAATGAAGTGAAAAGATAAAAAATAATTGGTTTGTTTCTTAAGTTAAGATGAGGGTATAAGGGATATTTTGTTAGGGGTTTCAATGAAGAAAGTACATCAAAAGTGCCTTAGTAGCTATAAGTGAATTGAAGTGTAATAATAAACTCAATAAGTGACTTTTAACGTAAATTTCTCAAACAAAAAAAGGTTTGACCAAAGAAAAAAAAAGAAAAAAAGTTCAGCCATTTGTCATGGAAACGCGAAAACGAGTTAATACGGTTACCAACTTGACTATTCTTACACCGCCAAGTGAAAAAGACAACAAAAAGCCACTTTTCATCTTTATTTATAAACCGGTTCAAACCGTCTTGATAAGCATGTTTAATTTCAAAACCTAACCGATCTGGTCCAACGCAGTGATGTTTGATGTATGTAAGACACGTTTTATGGTCGTCGGTTCAATTGGTTGGCCTTAACCAAAGTGGCGGACTCAAATCATAATTAACCAGAAACATACACACTTTGCTGCCTTCATGGAACGATAATGATACAATCGTCATTTAATCGTATGGTCCGGTTTGGTTTTTGACTATGGTCGCTTCGGTTGTGAAGTAGTTTGTCTTACGCCGCAAGAAATATACCCTATATGTTGACGTATACGTATTCTCCACTTTCTTGACCGGCAAGCTGATAATGGGTCTGATAAGTTGACGTTTATCTTTCCGCTAAACTCTTCAACGTTTGGATACGTTATTTCTTATATAACAGATTAATAATGTCCCATTCTGCAACAAACAGTCACAAGACTTGTCAATAATATATGCTTTTATTACAAACACATGCTAAAATATCAACTAAAGAAACATCCATATGTATTGTGTCTACTTTTAGTTGTGGTTTCACACTTGGACGTGTAGTTTTTTGCCAAGGATTTCTAGTTCAGACAAACCAAACAAATCCAGTCAATTCAATTGAAAAGTTTGATCTAAAAGGTTACCTAGACAAGATTGTTTACTTTTAAAATATTGTTGTGATGGAAAAGAATAGAATCTGTAAATTACCACCAAATGAACCTAACAAGTAAAGTTCAAAAATAATTTTCCACAATTATTAAAATATTGAATAAAGTATTTAGGATTTCCTAATTTATAAAGCAAATCGTAGGTTTAGTACTGAATATAGTATGTCAAAATATAGGGCCTTTTTAGTAGATGGTTTTGTTTGACCATGAGGGGCGTCTATATCTTGATAAGCTAACTAGATCCTTTCAGACAATGATATATGATTATAAACTAAAAGTAAAAGCAGAACAAACCTAAAATAACAGAGAAACCAAATATTCTTTCCCAAAGCAAAGACTCTCCTTAGATCTAACAGAAACAACAAGAAAGATCAATGAAACCATTTGACATGATTTATAAAGCAAATAAACGCACTGATCAGTAATCTTACCAGATGACTATGCATGGAGATTCAGGCAAAAGATAGAGCAAAATAAAAGATATCCCCCAAAAGAGTCTAAAAATGATCCATGAATATAACAAAAAAAAAGAAAAGGGAACAATTTGGTTTCAAGTTTCAACGCAAATAGAAGGAGAAAGTCTGAGAGGTTAAGTAACAAGAGGAGAAAAAGTCTGAGAGGTTAAGTAACAAGAAGAGAGATCTCTCCTTGAATTGATGAGCTCTTTCTTCGGTTTGCAGCTGACATTAGTTTCTATCAGAGGGGTCTAGCCTCACTGGTGTCTTTGACGGGCTTACCCTTCACACATATAGAAAGCAAAATATTAATCTCACAGTGATGAGGTTATTATGTCTTGCTAACCGTAAAGAACACCAACATTCTCACACTTGAATCAAAAGAAAATAACTAAAGACCTGAAGCGTCTTAACGAGAGAAAATGTTACAAAATCTATCTACAACTAGCATGCAACCTTCTGCATCCGAAACTAAACGAGCTAATCGCAAATGGTTATAATAGAATGATGAAAAATTAAGCACGCACGAGATGGATCAAGAGGCCACAGTATAAAAAAAAAGAATAGTGAAACTGTTGTAACCTACCTTACAGGGAAACCGCCCAAGACAATACCGCTGCAATTAAGAGCAGAAACTGCACTTTCCACCTGAAATTAATCATTTACCACTTTATTTTTTGTACATAAAGGTGATTAGGGCCAAACATTGCCTTATCAGGCCAAACAAAAGTTCAATATATATAGTGGACCATGCACATTATTGCAGTGTGTATATCTCATTTATGACGAGAATTTATGTCTAGTCCGAGAATGAGTACAACTTACAAAAGACTATCACGTACGTAAAATTGATTAAGCTCAACTTGAAACTTCTATAAGTATCATACAATTATTAAACTTTAGAATCAAGTTCATGCAGTTACCAACGTGATAATGAAAATTGATGTACGGAAAAACATGCAAGAGAAAATTACCAGCTTAAATTCAACAAAAGCAATGCAGGTTTGGTGATGACAGTCTCCAACAAGCTTCAGATGTTGAATCTACAAGAAAATAAATATGACGTAAAGTCGAAAAACACAACATAGTATAAAGTATAAACAATCTGCCTTAGCCATAACCAAATACGTACCTCCCCACATGCTTCTTTAAAGAAATCTTCCAGCTCCATCTGAGTGACCTGTATGTAATATAAAAACGAAAACTAATTAAGATGAATAAAAAAGGTTCAATTTCTCCATTACATTGTTTGACTAATTAGTCATGATGCAAACAGATATTGAGCATAACAACATAAGTGATTAGGAAATGAAAATCACGATTACCTTCTTGTCGATATTAGTACAGTAAACAGTCCTTGCACATTTCTCACGCTCTTCCTCGGACTGAAAGCAACATTATGCAAACTCAGGAATAGATACGAGGAAGAGTCAGACCTAAGACTAGTTTAGGTATGATTATATAACTCAACTAACCTTTGGAAGGAGACCCGGGTTCACAGGTGCAATAGCTGTTTTTGAAAGACGAACCTTTATAGGATGAGAACCAAACAGAGTTCCTGAAAGGCTTAAAGCAGACCTAGCTCCCTCTGAGGCATTACTTCACTGATTAGTAAACGCAAGAAGAACATTTTATAGTGATAAAATCATACCTTCATCAGTGAACTCAATGAAGGCAAAACGGAGAATAGGAATAGATTTATTGTCACCGCAAATACGACAATCAACAACCTTTAGACCCAAAAAATGAACAAGAAAATGTATGAGACTTGAGTTTGAAGATGATATCAAAACAAAGTGGCCAAGAGGTACATTACTCAAGTACCTGGCCACAAGACTGAAAGAGACCAGCAAGTTTCTCTTCAGTAGCCTACAAAAAGATAAAGAGGGCTTTGGTTAGTTGTATTACACTTCCTTTTGAGAAAATGAGTTCTTGAAGATAAAAATTCTCTTTTCAGACCTGTTGATTAATGTCTAAGACATGGACAGTTCTCCTGATTACATCTTCCTTCTGAGCCAGGCTTGTTTTCCTGCTCATCCTTCGCTTCCTTTGGCCAAAGTTAATTCTCTGTATCAAAAGGACAAGAATTCTGATTACCAAAAAGAAAGGACAAGAATTCTTCTGACTTTTGAATATAGGAAAATAACTCGCAAATTACACACAATCCAGGGCCGGTTCGGATGCTTTGGCCCAAATTTTAAAAAGCTATTATACATAGGTAGTATGCCCCCTAAATTCTAGATCTGGCATTGCAAACAAAGATCATGACTTTCGTGTTACATTATCAATCTTGAAATGATAAACAAGAAATGTTGTTATAGTTCACAAGATGTAAACATTGATCAGAAGAAATTTCATGAAACCTAAGAAATCCAACACATATAGACCATAAATCAAAATTCATGTAAAGATGATATACATAATACATACCGTTGTAGCAAAAAGGTCATAATCATCAATAAAGAAAGTTTGCATTGCGAAATTGTTGGTGAACCATAACATATTATTCACAAAGCCAGGGTGGGTTGGAGCACGTAATTGCGGAACGTATTCCTTAGCCATCGCATTTAACTTAGAAAACTTAACATCCGAATGGCTTATCTCATTCTTGAGAGCCCCTTCACTGCCCTTTGTTGAGTTTGGTGTCTCAACAGAAGAGTTGGATTCAGGGTTCTGATCATCAGGACATGGCGGCATCATCGTATCTGCTGGTAATGAAGCAGCGTTGTTGTCAAGGTTTTGACCAGAAGAGTCATCTTTCACATCAGCATTTTCCGGGACAGCCATGATCATTCACACCAAAAGATGAATCTGTGGATAGTAAATAAAAATTCAACAACTCATGCAGAGACTCAAAAAAAAGTTTGAAGATTAGAATATAGGGAATATGAAGCTCTTTTTGTTACAATGGAACAGTGAATTCCAGTCAAGAAAAGTATACAGATACAATAAATTATTATTAATTACTTTGGTCATTTGTCAACAACATTCCTCATTAGTAATTACTTTGGTCATTTGTCAACACCAAATCTTCATTGTTCTTGTTAAAATTTAATGTTATTTCCTTAAACAAAATTCTGAAAAAGAAAGTAATTACCCTTTTTGGCAACATATCTCACATTTTTTTTTTAATTTGGAAACTAATTTTAACCTTTTATCATTTATTGGTTTATAAGAAATTATTGCATAGTTTGCTTTTTTTATACTTTTAGTTGTTTTTATTTTCTTTCAGCCAAAACACTTAGTTTACATAATTTTGGTGATTTGTAATAAATAAAAAACCACTGTTGCAAAGAATTTTTCTTTGGAGCGGTTTTCATTTTGGTTTGTCTTCTATACTTTTTTTTATTTGCATTTTTGAAATCTTATAAGTCTTAAAGAGTTCATCAATACTCCAAAAACAACACGGAGACCTTCAATAATTGAAATAAAGATAAATTTTTTTTTGTCTCATCCTTATGATCGAAAATATGAATTATTTTTAATTTTATTAAAATCACACTAGCGAAAGTTGTTGTTGTAATAAATAGACTTGAAATTTTTTGTTCCAATTAAATTTGTAACCGAAGTTTGTTTTATTTAGATTTTTTTTAAACGCTGGATAACTATGCTATTACAACTATGAGTTTATTCTATTTATATAGGTCGATTTATTTTTTAAAAAAATTGAAAAACCGTTGCCAAAAAGTACTAAAGAACTCTTTGTCAAAAAAAGAAGTAAAGGAAAAAATAAAACAAAACAAAACAAAAGCGAATCGTCTTTTTGACCATTATCACAATCTCCCCCTCATTATTTTATTGGAAAATCGCATAAAAAATCCTCAAAGTGTCACTTACTAACATTTTAAACCTTGAAATTTTTTCAGTAACACTTTTAATTTTAGAAGTGATATTTGTGTCATAAAAAAACCCCAAACTAAAAAGTTGATCTGTTTACAAGGTAAAAAGGTGATTTGTCAAAAAAAAATTTCAAAAAAAAATATTTATTTAATTCATAAAATAAATAAAAATTAAAGAAAAATATAAAATTAAATAAAAATTCATAAAATTAAATAAAATTTCAGAAAATGAAATAAAAATTCAGAAATTAAATGTTAATTCAAAAAATAAATAAAAATTCAGAAAATTAAATTAAAATTTCAAACAATTAAATTAAAATTCAGAAAATGAAATAAAAATTCATAAAATTAAAACTTAGATTGCTAGACTATCCACCTAGGGTCTAAGTTCCCTTAATTTTACGGCAATTTTCAAGACATTTTCATTCCTTTCCTACGAAAAATTAAAACCTTGACAAAATTTTCTAAGTCGGACGTATCTTAGTCTCGTTAATGATCCGAGATTGTCTCTTCTTTCTTCTTCTTCTCCTCTTGTCTTCTGACCTGAGTTTCAAATTTCTTAACATTAGTTTTTACGAGAAGTAGTGTGTATTTCGTCGAAGGCTTTTTGCGAATATGAATTAGTAATTTATCGAAAGTTTATTACGCGTTTAGGAATGACCACTTTCGATTCAATGTCAAAGGACTTCAAAAAGTCAGATACTGAATTTCATATGAATTGGTTTTCGAAAAAATTCGGACGAAAATATCGGAATTAGTTATTTATTTATTTGAAACTTATTTAACTTCTGATATTTATTTAGTTTTATGATTATTTTTAATTTTCTGAATTTTATTTTATTTTTATATTTTTTACTTTTTTTGAATTTTATTTTATTTTTATGATTTTTTACTAATTTTTGAATTTCTATTTAATTTTATGAATTTTATTTAATTTTCTGAATTTTTATTTGATTTTCTGAATTTTTATTTGATTTTTTGAATTTTTTTGAATTTTTATTTAATTTTATGAATTTTTATTTATTTTCTGATTTTTTTATTAATATTTATTTATTTAATAAATTAAATAAATATTTTTTGGAAAAAAAAACCGACACATCACCATTTTTACCTGTTAAACAGGTCACGTTTTAAGTTTGGAGGTTTTTTACGACAGAAATATCACTTCCGAGGTTTAAAGTGTTAGTGAAAAAACTTTAAGGTTTAAAGTGTTATTAAGTGACAATTTTTGAGTTTTTTATGCGATTTTCCTTATTTTATTTACTGGTCGATAGAAAATCTAAAATAAATCCAATAGATTAGTGTTATACGGTTAGAGAATGCGCCACGATCGTTAATTCAGTGGGCCTTTTAAGTCATTGACATGTTCCTTGGCCCATCTCCACCCCGCACGCCTCCCCTAAACCGCCGTAACAACCACAGACCTCCTCCACCTCACGCAACCGTCTCCTCCTCCCTTCCCGACCTCTTCCTCGCAGCCTTCTCTCTCCTCTTCCTCTGGTCTTCTCCCAAACCTCTCGTCTCTCTCCCTCCCAACAGATTCTCCTTCCCTCTATCTCCTCGCCGCCGATCCACCGCCTCCATGTCCCGCCGATCTCCTCCTCCTCCTCCGACGCCGCAGCGATTCGCTAATCCTCAGTCTCTCTCCGACTGGCTCGAGCCGCGTCTCCCTTCAGACTCGTTCGCCGCCTGGGGAGTCAGACCGGGGACGAAAAACGTCCACAACCTCTGGCTCGAGCTCTCCGACGGCGAGACTTCCCTCGCGGATTCGACCCCTCCGGTCCGCGCCGTCAACGTCGTCACGGTCCGCGTGATCGGAGAAGACGGTAGGATCCTCGTGGAGTCTCACCAGGAGTTGTCGGACGGGAGCGTCCGGGAGAGGTTTCGTCCTCTGTCGGAGAAGATGAAGCCGGAGGAAACGCCCGACGAAGCTGTCTTTCGCGCCGTTAAAGAAGAGCTCGGGTCTATCTTTGAAGGGGAAGACGACGACGATGGAGAGAGGATCAAGATTCTTCCTGGGAGTTACAGTAGAAGAGTGGAGGAAAGGAACTCGCTTTCGTATCCGGGGTTGCCCGCGCGTTACGCTCTGCACTCGGTGGACGCGACGGTGAAGGGACTACCGGAGGAAGATTTCTGCACGGAGGAGAAAGAGTACGGCGGAGCGTCGACGGAGGAAGACTCGGAGGAAACACGAGCTGTCGGAAAAGCTGTGACGGTTAAGCGGCATTACTGGAAGTGGGTTAGTCCTAGTTCGGTTCGGTCCTAAAACAGCTTTCACTTCGGATTGTCTTTATTACAGTGTGATTCATCAGTTAGTTAGTAATCTATCTGTCTTGTTTAGTTTCAT
Organism: Raphanus sativus; assembly: GCF_000801105.2. NCBI lineage: Eukaryota > Viridiplantae > Streptophyta > Magnoliopsida > Brassicales > Brassicaceae > Raphanus > Raphanus sativus. The sequence goes on along the minus strand of NC_079519.1, from coordinate 30,204,233 downwards.
TGTGTTGTGCTCTGGACTTCATAGTGTTTTAGTCAGGCTTATGAACTCTTGTTGCAGGTTTACAGAAATACATAGAAGAGTATAAGACTCTTCTTTTGTGTGTACTATCCACCACATGTGTTATTACATATCTAAAGTAAGATTACTAACTAAACTCAACAATAAAGCTCTTAAGCTGTGTGTACACTCACAAAGTGTCACCAACATATGTAGTTACATATCTTTAAGTAGATTACTAACTAAACTCAACAACTAAGCTCCAAAGCTGAATGCCTCAATGTATACACAAAAGTCTTCTCACCAACTACGTTGATGGAGAGTTGTATCAATTTGTTAGGAACATTGTGGAGCTGCTTGTGTTAGATGTCTCAGCGGACTGGACTTGACGAACGAATTGCCCTTTGACACGTGGCCGTTGCTCTGCCAGTTTCTTCCTGCTCTCATAACGAACCTGTGCAAAAAAAGTCATTACAAAACCGTTAGAATCATATCCTTCTCAACAAAGCATTTGTGCGTGTGTGATCAGATCATGAGTTTGATCATCACCTTTTTATCGAAACACCTGTCCTTGCGCTTCATCCGAAACTTGTTCAAAGCAGCTTCCCTAACAGACTGCTGAGTTTTCCCTAACGATTGCTGATGATGATAATCAATGTAGCTGGTACTGCAGTGGTTCCCTGTTGCACTACGTTCGGTTGCAGAAGAGACGTTTCTTCTCTCCTCTACATCCTGCTCTTGCAAACCCTCAGGTTTATTATCACCATTTACTGGGTGAAACATGGAACTGTACTCATGCGGGCTAACGGATCTAGGGGTTGGAGAGAGTGAAGCAGGAGCCACATAAGCTCATGTGAACTGTATACTCTTGATGGGAGCACTTGGAGTAGGTTCAGATGAATTGTAGTGATTTGTTACCACAATGTTACCATCTCCACTTGCTGCAACATTCTTTCTCTGGTCGGAAACCAAGGGAGAGACCGAACACTGTGTCTGCAACGGCGGCTTGTGAACGTACCTTGTGAAAGCAGAGCCAATAGAAGGATGAAGAGAGGGCCGCCTGTCTCCAGAAGATTGGTTTGGCCTTCTCCTCAGGGAGAGATCAAGCTCTATCCAAGATTCGTATTTCGTAACACTCTCTTCTCCGTTTCTTCTAAACAAGGCTCCCATGAAGTCAATGGCTTCTTTAGATGAGTCTCTTGGCACATCTGCGCTCTCTTCTCCTTGTCTTCTTCTCCAGACATGTTGCCAGAGATTTCTCAGCTCATTCCTCCTCAAGGGCTTAACAAGATAGTCAGACGCACCTTTCAACATGCACTTATACACAGTATTCACCGAGTCCTGTGTTGACATCACTGCGAAAGGAAAAAAACAAGACAATTGAGCCCAAAATAAAATAAGATCATTTAAAAACATAAGTGGGAATTATATAAAAGTGTTCAACATACTTATGACAGGGATGTTCTTGCAGATGTCATGCTCCATGATAAGTGTTAGAAGAGCGTATCCAGATATTGAAGGCAGATCAACCTCTGTTAGTATCAGATCGATGCTTTCGGGGTTTCCTTTTAGCATCTCCCAAGCTTTTAACCCATCAGGTACTGCAGCAACTGTGAAGACACAACAACGAACCACATTAATACATTAAGCTGAGATTAAAAGAAAACATTCTTATTAGGAGAAAAAAACTAATCCGGGATTAAAAAGGAAAATACTTTCACATGCTAACCAGTTCCAACATTAAGCTGAGATTAAAAGAGAATATTTTATTTGAAATAAACTAATCTGAGATTAAAAGAGGAAAAGCCTTTCACATGCTAATCAGATTTTACAGTTACAAATTTTTCAGACAATATATGATTCCGACAAAAACAGTCGACGTTCAGACAAGAAGCCAGTGAAACAAGAACTGACCTCTGTAACTGCATTTCCTGAGGAGAGCAGAGATAATATGTCTGGTGGAATCGTCTGCTTCTACGAGCAAAACTCTTAACGCGATTTTCGGGAGAAACCTCTCCCACTTCACCAAACCATCGCCGCCCTCTGCGGCTTCCTTCTTCCGCGTCCTCCGCCGAGCTGACTTCCCTCCGGCAGCTTCAGCTGGTTTCTCCACCACCGTCACTTCAAAAACTTCGTCGCTCATTTCTCGCATCTCACAGTCAAAACCAAAATTCGATTTGAGTTCCAGATAGAAGAAACAGTTGGAAAACCGATAAAAATATAATGCTAGTGGAAAAGACAAAAAAATATTTGAAATCTAACGAATATTTCGACGGTTGAGATTAGACTCGTGCGGCAAACCGACCGTGATCCAACGGTCATGAAACTAGTAAGAGGATACGAAAAATATTAGTAGAGTTGGCTGACGTCGACTGCATTTGCCACATCAGCAAATAATGTACGAGACAAAGAGATCCATCCAATACGCCGAATAACATCTTTTTTATATTGGTGTTGTGGCTGGAGCGTTGATTACTCTGTGTGGTTCATATTTAAAGTTGGATTTTTATTTCTGAACCTTTCGCACGTGAACTCTCTCATCCTTCGGGTCTCTCTCTGTTTAGGTTTCGTTGTAAGACGCGGAGACTACCACTATTCCGGCGTCGTCAGCTTTAACTCTGGGACCGTACGGCTTCTGCCTCCGATACTGGTCGCTGGCTTCTGATTCCCAAGAAAACATTCGAGTTGAGAGTAGGGTGCTTGGTGGTGGTGATGGGTGGCCGAATTCAATAGAGATCTCGGCGGAGCCGATGGATACTCTATGAAAGTCGGGCCTTTGATGAAAACCGTCGAACCTATATCTTCAATATTGTTGTTGGAGGTGGTTTTGGTGGATGATGTTTTTCTCCCGGTGATGTCCGGTGGTTCTATTGGTGATTGGTTCAGCGTCGACCTTCGTTTGGGATGGAGTGGGTGATTTGGTTTCCGGTGACGATTCGGTTGCGGCCCCAGCGGTGTGCTCCTGCTGTTCGAGGTGACGGCGCTGCAGATGCTGACACGCGTCTCTCTTGTATTTTACTGTTGAAATATGTGGAGATGACTTGTGTGTTAAAACGGTGCTGGTGGGTCTCGATTTTTCTTTTTGGGCTTGGAGCCGGACCTGTTCTTTGTGGGCTTGTTTAGGTTAGTGTTTTGTTTTGTTGGGTCGTACTTAATCCTTTGTAAAATACTTTTCTTTTATAAATATATCAGAAGGCAAAAAAAAAATGTATTCGTAAAGCAGAGATGTTAATGAATTAGCTTATTTTGTTAGCTTAATTTTTTTTTTTGGTAAAGTTTTTTTGTTAGCTTAATTCATCACTTTAACATTGAAACTATAACTTATGCTAATGATTAACTTACAAAACAGCTTATAGTTGCTTGCATTTGATGGTATTTTATCCAGTAATCGCTTTTTAATGCATAAACAGGTCCGTAAAATATATTATACTAGTGACTTTTGTGATAAAAACAAGCGAAGAAAATATCTAATGCAAGTGGTAAACAAAGTATCTATGCATTTTTATTTACAAAAAATACTTTTCTTTTTATTTTCAGAAATAATTTAATATTATTTTTCCTGTAAAAAACTAGTATTTCAGTTTTGATATTTATTTTGAATAATACAGGAATATTTTAATAGATTTTCAAACAAAAATCAATGAATTACACCCTAGTTTTTAATTGCAGACACCACCATGATCCATGATCATGGGTGCTCCATTTTAAAAAATGTCTTCAGTGCTGTTGTTTTTATAATATTTAATGTTGATTTCCGGGACAAGTAAAAATACCGAACAAATGATTACTGAAATTTCAGCATTTTGTTTTTTTCTGTTGCTGTAGTGTGACTACTGACTAGTGTCTGAGTAGGGACCAGGTGAAAGAGTTATTTCCGCGGCTAGATATTTTGGAGGGATAAGGCAAGGAGACACTTGTTAAAACCTCCTGGTCTTGGTGGATAAGAATAAGACACGTGTATGGTAGTAATCTGACACAACCTTTCCCCATTGTATCAGAACCAAAAAATATCTAATTGTTTCTATTTCTTTACTCGCCGTGCGTCTGGTTGGTTAACAATACGGAGGACTAGAGCTCTCTCTCCGCTGACCTTCCTCAAACCACCAATATAGTTTTGACTTTCCTTCTTTATAGGTGACCACTGAGTCACTGACCATCTCCGCTCAGTTGTTGGTCTACCATGACCACATGGCTAATATTGTCAATTTGTCATATTGAACCATCGAAAATGCATGGAACAATTGTATTTTTTTTCTGAAACACTAATTATTATTATTATTATTAAATCAACAACATAAAAGTATCAGTTTATTAAGTGTTATGACTTTCGTTGGATGATAACGCAAGCAAGTGTACAAGTGTGGTGGATGGAGTGATGACTTTTGGTTTAAGGAATAAAAATCTAAATATATTTGGAACATACTCCATTCTTTTTTTCAAACAAGTATTTAATTGTCTGTGCGATATTTCTCATCCTCTCTTTGATACTTCTTGTTCCTTTCTTTACAGTCTGTAGGATATTTTTCTCTTTTTCTTTTACGCTGGTTGAGATATTTCCAAGTCGTCTCATATGGCTATTTGCTTTATAAACTATAAGATATTAATGTGGTTCAAACATCCACTTGTGACAATCTAGATATCTAACCAAGCAATAAATAATTGAGACCTTGATTATAAGCAGATGAGGGTAGCGATATTATTGTTGATAAAAGATCTGCAAACCAATCTAGCTGGCATAAGAAAAAAAGTTAGACCGATATTTTCGATTCTCTCTAAGCTTGCTAAGGTTTTTAATAGCTTTTCGTCTCATTTCACAACATTAGACCTAAGAGCTAGCAACATTAATGGTTGGACAAATTTTTTGTCTTTAGAGTATTTTAATGTTATTTTTGGTGAGGGACAAAAATTAAGGACATTCTCGTAAATATTTGATTATTGGTTGGACTTTGTAAAGTCTTTAGAAGCAGAGCCTTTAGCTGCTCTGTAAGCCTCGGGAGGCATAACACCGTAAACCACAGAGACATTCACCCCAGCTTTCTCAAACACATTCCCGTCCTGCAGAACGCGGCTGATTCCTCCTCCTCTGCCGGCTCGAGACCAGACGTCTTCTTTCAACTTCAGACCGCCTTCGACGGCTTCGATGGCCTCGCAAACGCTGTCCTGAGCAGCTCGAATCATGGTCTCGAAACGAGCTCTTGCTGAAGTGGGAGAGAGATCTAACTTTTCATGTCTCTCCTTTTCTGGTTCGTCAAAGAGATCAACAGAAACGCCATGGGCGGAGGTAAGGCCATTGATTCTGTCGAGAGAAAGAGAAAGAAAAGCACGAGACGACAACACGTATCATCTAAGGACAACGAAAAAAACATCTTAGCTAAGGACGTCCCGCTAATTTTCGATTTATTGCATTTATTTTTAATGACATTAATACTAAGGATTTCATTTAGATATACCATTAATGTTGGTCTAACTAGCTTTACCAGCTCGTCTCGAACTCATGCATTATTTTTAGCTGACTTCATGTGTGAGAAAAAGGCTATATTTCAAATACAACGTTTCTACTATGCATTTTTCGTAAACGTTAACAACCATTTGGATAATACTCCAAAAAAAATAATTTTATAATCCAATCTATTGTGAACGAACACGAATTAATTCTGAAAAAAGTAAAAAACAAAACATATTGAAACAAATACATATTTAAGATTTTTATTATTGTGTGATATGTATAATCTTATAAACTCTTAGATTCATATTTATAGCAGTCTCAAAATTCAATTTTCTTTTCTCTATAGAAATAAATACACCAACTATCCATCATTACACCAACTAATTGATAAATAAAATTAAAATATAAGTATTATTATGTTGTACATAACAACATTTCTAATTGGCAACACAATTCTTCCAAAAAAATTATGGTTAACTAATTAAGTATTGTATGTAGCACTAATATCTACAATTTATTACAAATCATTATTTTTTCTACTAAATCTAACATTCTACATCTTTTGATTTATTGGCTACATACAAATTTCTTATTTTTTTAAGTATACAAATACAAAGATTTTTTTCTAAATGTTTATAAATTATAAGGTACATTCCGCGCATACAAAAGACCTAGTTTAGTTAAAATCTAGAGCTATTTGGCTAGAAATACATAAAAGCAAAGATATTTAGGCATCCATGCACAAATCTTTTTATTTAGGTAGTTGGTTATATGAGACAAAACCAATTTACATTCTTCTCCTCTTGCTCAATAGTGTACAAGCCATGGTATTCAATGTATAGGAGAGCAAAATATATGGATAAAACATCAGCTGAATCAAAAGAACTCATCATCAACTTGAGTTCTTTCTATACTCTTCATTTCAATCACAAGTACTTCAAAGCTGGTTCCTTTTCTTTGAAGAGTCTTTCTTATAGTCTCCACCTCACCTCTTTCTACACTCTTCTTGTAGATCTCTCAATTTTAAAACCAAAGCGAAAGTGTGAAAATCATTGGGAACAAGAACAAAGACTCTATTATCTGAATTTACATTGGTATGATGTTTTAACAACTTCTAAAATAATCGATTAAACAAAAGACGGTTCCGCAAACTTAGTAAGTGTAAAGCATAATCAAAAACAAAGGTGAAAGTGTGTGTACTTTAACTCCTTAGAAGTAATGACACAACAACAACAAGAAGTCAATATGTTTTGGCCAATAAGGATTTGTCTCGGGTTTGTTTTTTATTTCTTCAAGATCCATCAATCAAAACAAATGTTATTTTTAAAGGTGATAACAACAGTGGCAGTGGTGATTAATTATATAGAGAGGTGAGTTTCAGATCTTTATCAGACAGTTGGAGAGGAGTAGAGAAGATATAGGCAGAGCCATTAGACCCAGCAGACCCTAGCCGCCGCAGTTGTGACTGGAGCTCGCCTTCTCGCAAGTCCGACGATCTATGTGTCTCTCATCAATCCACCATTCATGAAAGTAGGTTGGGCTCGAGGTTGCAGGTCTCGGACAGGACGTCAACGAAGAGGGTGCTGTGGCGGAGACTCTGAAACAGGAGCGTTTTGAGGACTTTCTCGGTGGAGAGGATGGGGTGGCGTTCGCAGAGATTGTGGAGATCTGTGGTGATGAAAGAGACGCCGCGGCGGGCGTAGACGGAGTGATCAGATCGGGAGTAGGCGAGGAGGGTGTGGCCTTGGGAGACTAGGATTTCCGCGAGTAACTGGCCGTAGTTGCGAATCCGATGATGGCGATTCAGAGAGGAGGGGGGATTGAGCTGGATGGATCGGAATCGGAGAGGGAGAGACGAGAGATGGTGGCGGTGGGATTGGGAGGAGAGGACATGGAGATGGAGGAGAGAGAAGGAAAGGAGAGGGAAGAAGACGACGCAAGAGAAGGAGAAAGAATGAGACAGCTAGGGTTATTACCGAGAATTCACAGTATCTTCTCCATATACCTAAATAATTTTTTTTTGTATATCCAATGCAATTGCTCTGAAATCTAAAAGATTTGTTTTAACAATAACAAATAGGATGACATCATCATCGTCACGGTTCAAAAAATAAGATCCGTCAAATAATTTTATTTCCCTATTAAAAAAAACCCTGATAATCAGCAACCATAAAAGTAGGTACTATATATACATTTTTCTGTTATGCGTTCCGCTTTAAATTGGCTGATGATAGATAGGTTAAACCGGCTGAGAATTAGATTATTTGCATTTTTGATACTATAGCATTGGAAAACTTAAAGTTTGAAGGATCTTACCAAACTGTTGTCATTATCGTCAACGAGGCGACGATGGAACAAAGGTAATGCATATGTGTTCTCTGTTTAGTTTATGAGACTCTCATATATACACTTCCCGTTGCCGATTATTATATATATATATAGATATAGCAAGTTCCAAACCCTAACTCTTTATTTATTTTTTATCCCTACGTTTTTGATGGTGAAAGGTTGAGAAGAAGGCTAGGTTATGTGAATGCGGACAGGATTAGTGAGTTGCCTGAAGCTTTGCTTGTACAGATACTGTCTTTGCTTCCAACAACAAAACATGTCATAGTCACAAGTGCTTTGTCTAAAGGATGGCGATCACTTTGGAAGATGGTCCCTAGGCTCGTGTTTGCATCTCCCAGTCAGAAATTTGAAGATAAAGTTATTAGTACGTCTTTGCTTTCACATGAAGCTCCAGTTCTAGAGAGTTTTCGTCTGAGGCTAGTTAGAGATGAGTATATGGGAGATATTAGAGCATGGCTGGGGATTGCATTTGCACGCCATGTGCGTGAGATGGTGCTAGATGTTAACTTTCAGGTATCTTTTCCAGGTAGCATGTTTTGCTCTGCTTCTTCACTTGAGACCTTGATACTCAAGAACTCGATCCATGTGGATGTTCCTTATCCTGTTTCTATGAAGTCCCTTAAAACTCTGCACCTTCATGATGTGACGTACAAAGAAGATGAATCAGTTCGTAACCTTTTATCTGGCTGTCCTAGTCTTGAAGATTTGCTAGTGGATCGAGGTTACTCTATTCATGATGCAAAGATTTTCACTATTGTCGTGCCATCTTTGAAGAGACTTGCCATATACGATCCCTGTACTGTACGAAAGGGTGGGGGATATGTGATCAACGCTCCTTGTTTAAAATACTTGGAAATTGAGATGATAATAGGTTGTGACTTCTGTCTGATTGAGAATTCGCCAGAGCTAGTTGAGGCAACGATTAGAAACGTCTCTAGGATAGTCAACGAGACGATTCTGAGATCTCTCAAACCAACCAAACGTCTTTCCTTAAACTTATCACCCCTGGAGGTAAACTTATTTGCTTATATCGCAACTGACCTACTTCTAATTTTCACTATGTTTCCGTGCTAACAATTATTAAAAAATGATATTTTGTGCATGCGTAGATTAACTGTCCTACGGGTACTATCTTCTATCAGCTGGTATATTTAGATGTGTACGCACATAAAGTGGAGTGGTGGAATCTTCTTATCCTCATGCTCAATAACTCTCCTAAACTCCAAGTCCTCAAGATCACTGATGTAAGATATTTTATTATAAAAATTCACTACTCAATTACCTCTTTTGATGTTCTTTTAGTAAGTAATATACAGTTGCATTCCCTTTTTGTCTAGTGTTTGCCTTTTGCTGATGGGACAAATCATTGTTTGGTCGGCAAGAAATTGAGTGAACAAGAGTATGTTCCTGAATGTTTGTCCCAACTCGAGACATTTGTGTGGAAAAATTACGACTGGACAAGCGAAGTTAAGAAAGAAGTGGCTACTTATATTCTAAAGAACGCAATAAGGTTGAAGAAGGCAGCTTTCTGCATTAATAGTATAACCGTAAAATGCAACGAGTTGGAAGAGAGACTTCAAATGCTCAAGGAGCTGGTTTCAAATCCATGTCACTTCGTTTCTAAATTTGAATGATATTTATATGTAGGGAAGTTTACTAGAATGAAACAAATATATTGTGTTATTACTAAAATAACTCATATTTTTACAAAAATTATTATAATATTTTTTTGGTCTAAAGTACCATTTTGTATAGTTATAACAAAAAAACGAATTACAAAATTGTCCTTGATAATAGATTTGTTTGGGTTGGTTATCCGATTTGATTTGAAAATAGATTTTTAGAGATATGTCTGCTGAATGATTTGTTTACGCGACATAGTTGATTGTCGGATTTAATTTGAACAGATTTTTAAAGATATGATTCTTGATCACCATCAAAAACTGCTAAAAGCCACGTGAGTTATTGTCTAGAAACAGAGGAAAAACAGAGAGAAGACACAAAACTAACCTGAACTTGAATTGTAATAAAATTCCATTGTCAAAACTGAGTACATACCAAGCTTTTAACTTTTTTTCACTACTTGAAAGTTTACTAATGGACCAAATACAAAACATAAGTGACTGGAAAGGAAAAAACTAAATCACTGCTTCTCAACTTAGTAACTAGACCCACGAACATTATCAGAAACCATTGTATTCTACACCAATTTCAAGAAGCCTGTCTGCTCAAGAATTTGCATGGAGCTGCTTCTTGCTACAGAAGCTATCTTCCTCGAACAGTCCAACCTCGAACAGTCCAACCACTGTTACAAGTCTGCTTCCAATCCAATTCAGATTCTAGAAAGTTTCGATAAAGAAGCTGGAGACCATGACTTTGTAACTAGACCCACTACTTATTCCACATGCCCCTTGAGTGTGTGCAGCTCCTTAAGCCTGTTGTTAACATATAAAACATTCAGTTTTTTTTTTGTCAACTAATAAAACATTCAGTGAAGTGTTCTAATTTCAAACAAAGAACATGTATCTATCTCAAGACTGAGATAAAGGCTTATATTACCTAACTATCTCAGGTCTCTTGGCTTGTTCTGCGATCTCAGACAATTCTGTGTAACTTCCTTTCTCAGGGAAGTGTCCTTCGATTTAAAGGTGGATTTAACAGAGTGAAATCGGATTTAGGGTTCCACTTGAACTGACAGAGGCGACGTGATTGGGGTGGAGGTGACCAAATGGAAGGAGGCTGTGACGGAAAAAAAAGTTGTTGGAGACGCAAGGGACAGAAGTGAAAGAAAGGAGACGACTCCTTATTAAAAAGAACATTTTCCTGTTAATAATTTTTAATGCCAATTAATAAAAATATAAACTGAAGGTGGAGTTTTTAGTAATTTCGTTTGCCCTATGAATTAGTCTAGTAATTACAAAACTTTAAGAGTTAGTCTAGTAATTACATGTATTAGCCTTTTTTCTTGTCAAAATACAACTTTTTACTATAGCTGAGAATATATCTAATCTACTGAAACAAATTCTATAAGAAGAAGAAAAAATACAGAGAGGTCAAACATTGAAATAGTTGAACCTTTAACAACACAAAAAAAAAAATCATACTATGTTTATAGGGAAATTGCAGGCCATGACCATAGCAAAACAACAAAAAAACTCTATACCCATAAGAACTTTTGATTATGATATTTTTTGTATAATATGTATAAAGACAAAAAATATCCTTTATTCTACTATTTCATTTTCACTCTCACTTCTATCGTTCATCTTGTTCTTTTGAAATTATTTTTTTTCCAAAATTTATGTTTGATCTTTATTCTCTTTCTTTTGTCTCATGATCATTTATAAGCTTTACAAATTTTTTGGAAAGTGATAATTCGCATGTGGTGTAATTATCTGATCTAACAACTATGTTTGATCACGTTTCTTCATATATTTGTTTGGATTTACAATTTTGATACTTCGATATATGTGGATTAAAAACAGAGGATGCGTAAGAATTAATAGAGAAGATAAACAGTAAATGTTGTGTTGTACTATTCCATTCGATAAATATAGAATAGTACAACACAATGTACTATTACATCATCTCCACTCCTCCTCCTCATCATCTTCCTCCTCCTCTTTTTCCTCTTCCTTTTACATCATCTCCACTACTCCTCCTCTACGTGCACGCAACTCTCACAGAAGCTTTCCTTCGTGTTACATTCATGTTGACATTCTCAAGCTGTTATGTTAACTTTGACCCTCCCAATTGGTTAGATAATGTGGTTGTGTCGAGTATTCCATATTCAACCTATCATATTAACTTTGATCCTCCCAATCGGTTAAATTGCTCTAATTTTCTTCATAATCCCTATCCCCATATCATACGTCATATGTTCCATACTTTTTTAAATTACAGTATAGTGTGATAAATTTATTTTTCTCTTCTTTTGTAATTTATATCTTCTTCTCTGCCTCTTAATTCTTCTTACTCACTACTTGATCAGTTACACTGTTTTGTTTTCTAACATTGTTGCCACTCATCATCTCTCTCTAAAGAAATTTTAAAGAATTTCATATATACAAATTTTGTGGGTGTGTCGAGTATTCCATACCATAATATGTATAGCATAGTCACGTAATGAATAAAAGTTTAGGTTTAGGGTTTAGGGTTTAGGATTAGGGTTTGGGTTTAGGGTATACGGTTTAGGTTTAGGGTATATGGTTTGGGTTTGGGTTTAGGGTTTATAGTTTAGGGTTTAGGTTTAGGGTATATGATTTGGGTTTAGAATTTTTAGATTTGGGTTTAGGGTATATGAATTTGTGTTTGTTTATTTGTCTTTGCCTATACTATATGGTTTGAGTTTAGGGTTTAGGGTTTCTCTCTCTCTCTCTCTCTCTCTCAATTTATCATACTATACTGTATTTTAAATTAAAGTATAGTATGATACGTTTCTTTTTCTCTTCTTTTGCACTTTGTATCTCCTTCTCTGCCTTCTGATTCTTCTTACTCACTACTTGATCAGTTATATTGTTTTGTTTTCCAACACCGTCGCCACTCGTCAGCTATCTCTCTAAAGAAATTTTAGAAAATTTCATATATACAAAGTTTGTGGGTATGTCGAGTTTTCCATACCATAATATGTATAACATTGTCATGTAATGGATAATGGTTTAAGTTTAGGGTTTAGGGTTTAGAATTAGGGTTTGGGTTTAGGGTTTGAGTTTAGGGTATATGGTCTGGGTATATGGTTTGGGTTTAGAGTTTTGGTTTGGGGTTAGGGTTCAGAATTTGGGTTTAGGGTTTATAGTTTAATGTTTGGGTTTAGGGTATATGGTTTGGGTTTAGGGTTTTGGTTTGGGTTTAGGGTTTAGGATTTGGGTTTAGGGTTTAGATTATATGGTTTGAGTTTAGGGTTTAGGTTTGGGTTTAATATTTAGGATTTCGGTTTAGGGTTTAGGGTTTATGTTCGGAATAATCTATTCTACATCTATGTTATATTATCCCCTATATATTAATTGAGAAACATTTGAAAAATTGTAACCTCAATTTTGTAATAATTAAAAAAGACATCTATGCTTAGGTGTCACTCAATTAGATAGTCAATTACATTCAACTGAAAAATAAGTAGGTCCACATTAGATTTTTATATATTGCTAGATAAATTCGTTGGTCAAACTATATGATATAACGATATGATATGATATTTATAATAGAAACATTTATGATTGTTCCGCTAGATATAATTACTATTTTATTTTATTTCCTTAAATAAAACCTACGGAATTACCATAATGACTAATATATATATATATATATGACAATTAATATTTCTAATAATAAAGATTTGATAACAAATTATATCTCCTCCATCATTTTTTGTTTCATTTTATATTATCAAAATAAAATTAAATAATCGTATTAGCTATAAAAATAAAATTTAGATTTTTTTGTATATGTTATATTTTGAATTTTTAAAAATGACAATAAATGACTAAAACTATTAAAATTATTATGTTAAAAATTAATGATCAATAGTTTAACACTTTATTATAAAAAGATACACATGATTTTTAAACCCACATTCGATTTTTATATGTCGCTAGATACATTCGACTTTTATATGTCGCTAGATACATTCTTTGGTCAAACTATATGATATGAATGATATGATTACGATAGAAGCATTTATGATTGTTCCGCTAGATATAATTTACTATTTTTTTTTCTTTCCTTAAATAAAACCTACGAAATTACCATAAATGATTAATATATATATATATGACAATGAATGTATCTAATAATATATATTTGATAACAATTTATATCTCCTCCATCATTTTTTGTTTAATTTTATATTATTAAAATAAATTAAACAATCGAATTAGCTATAAAATTAAAATTTAGATTTTTCATATATGTTATATTTTGAATTTTAAAAAATGACAATAATGACTAAAACTATTAACTATTATGTTAAAAATTAATGATCAATGGTTTAACACTTTTATTATTAAAAGATACACATGATTTTAAAAACCATATGAGTAAAAAGTATCATTTAATAATAAAACAAATAAATATATAGATTAAACTATATACCATATAAGATTACATAAATATTTTAATTTCAAAACTTTCAATGAGTTTTCAAGAAAATTTATAAATTATAAACTTATCAAAAATTTTCACATTGAAAATTTTGTTATCAATGATTTAAATATTTTGTTATAAAAACGATATAAATGATCATAGAACCGTATGATTGTGAAGTTTCATTTAATAAATAACTATATAAAATATATCATTCTTAGAAAAGTAAAATTGTTCATTTTAACTTATATTACACTTTTTTATTAAACTAACTATCGAATTGATAAATAATGTACAAAAACAATCTCGCACTTTCCTTAAACAAAAGCTATGAAATTACCTAATATAATTAACGAATATATGAAAAATTAATTATTATGAATAGTGAATATTTGATAGCAATTTTTGTATCTTAGTTTTTTTATATTATTAAAAGATATTAAAAATCACATTAACTATATAATAAAAACATTTAGATTTTTTTCTTATATGTTATTTTTTGAATTTTTCAAAACGTTTATAAATTATTAGAAATTTGAATATATCACTTTGAAAATTTTGTGATCAATAGCTTAATTTGTTTTGTTATAATAAGATACAAAATAATTATAAAATTGTATTAACATGAATTTTATTTTATAAATATTCAAATATATATATATATATTGGATGCATCAATTTTATTCGTTTAGTTGAAAGCTTTCAAAACTATGTGGAAGACTAAAGTCAAAGTAATTCAATTTTGGAAACAATAAGATGATGGTTCTAAAATCATTAAAATACTTCTCAATGATGTGAAAGTTAAATATTAAAAAATTGTAAAATATGTTTTGTAATAAAAATTGCTTATTGACCATATTACAGTTTTTATAGATATAAACATGGTAATAAAAATTTAAGCCCAAATTGATTAGACTCATCATAAATTCAAAATAGATTTCAGTACACAATTACAATTACAAATGTTCAGCCAACATATCTCCTATATACAGTATAACATCTTTAAATTAATAATCAATAAATTAATATACACTAAAAATCTATATAAATTAATATAATTTTATAATCCCAAATTGAGTTTTTGGTTCAATTAGTATATCGATAAATTAATAATCTCTATAAATTAATAAAAATTTATAATTTTGGTGTAGTACCAAAATTATTAATTTATAGAGGTTTCATTGTATATATATATTAAAGGAGAAATATTTTAAGAAATTTATTCACACTATAATGGAATGTGGCAGTCTCACAATTATTTAAGAATGAACATTCACACTCTAATAAATTTTTTCACACTCTACATAAATGTGTTCAAACTATGTATTTTATGTTTTAATTTTAATATAAAATTCACATGTAAAGTTCCAAAAATATGAATTTAAAATCCAATTCTACGATAGGATATTAATATATGATAAAAACAATCCAAAACCAACTAATATTCAAATTAGGGCTATTCAATATGCTAAACCGAAGAGTTTGATAATACACAGACAAACACTTTTCCATGTATTGCTATATTTTTAATTGTCACAATCTTTAGACTATACTATATGTTATATAGTATTGTATCACAAATTCAGTTTTAGAGCGTCAACATCAAACGCACGCGCCTAAAAGGAGATTTTGGTCAAGATTGTGTTCTAATTGTCCTATCCACCGTTTGTAGCTGTAGAATGGCTATATTCTTGAGTTTTTTCTCCCTTATGTACATCTCACAAATTCCCCCATGTTTATAATGGGTCTTTGACCAAAAAAGAAAAAAAAAACTATGTTTATATTGGTCTAGTACATAGTGGCAAGATATATAGATTCTCGTACAAATTGGGCCCTTCTATTGGTTCGCTGGTGGTGGTACAAACTCAGGCTTCAACTCAACATCTGGAGTTTCAAAGTTCCTCAAACCTTTTCCACTTGCATAGTAACAACCCTTGGGTATTTGTCCACAGAAGTTTTCGCACTTTGTGCTCGCCATCTCCAAGCAAGACGAGAAGAGGATGGTACCATGTTGGGAAAGTCCCCAATAGCATGGAATGCCATCAAGACCCTGCCAAAAGTAAATAGGTTAGTTTATGCTAAAATGATGAACACCTGAATTAGAGATAAAAGTTTACAAAATTACCGAAGTGACAAAAAAGCTCTTCCTCTTTGCATCATATAGGACAAACGAGAAACCACCTTTGAACTGTTTGACTGCGTCAATCCATGGAGTCTCGTCCTCTTTAGTACCCAAGTTATTGTAAACCCATAACACAACAACAGCGTCCTTCTTTGGTATCGGATGGTGATACGAAGCCGCAATTTCCGCTCTGTTCTCAATAGTTCCTCGAAAGATGCAAACGACATCATCTTTGACCGCCAAAACACTGGGGGGGATTGATTCAGGTGTGATCCACAGTAAGCAAAACGAGATGAAACCAAGATCTGATCTACACTTTCTTGTTTCCTTTCTACTCAATGCTAACGTAAAAGAAAAGAAAACGTAGATCGCAAGAAAACAAAGCTTACCTTTGGAGAAATCACGGATTTATGATCAAGCACGGTATTGAGAATGCAATGCGGAAGCAAGTGTATTGCCATGGGCTCTTTGTGCTCGTCTTTGAAGAGACGCGACAGCTCTTTCATCGTTTCCTCGGACTGCTCCGTCGGAAGGTTGTCAACCACCACCGTTCCCATCAGTTTGAGAGACGGTTCCGTCAGGGATTTATGAAATACGGCGAGCATTTTTGACTTGAGATTCTTGAAGGGGGGAGTAAAGCGGAGCAGAGCGAGCGATAATGGAGGAAAGAGAGAGAGAGATTTGCAGAGAATAAAGAAAGTGATCCTCTGTTTTCAGAGTGCCGCGCGCGGAACTCTATAAAAAGATACTTTAGACACGTGTAAAAACTACAGATAGCTGTGGTTACCGTTGCTTTTACTGAGGTAAATAATAGAATTAAAATATTTTCATTTCGATTAATATTTTATGTGTTTACCACACTATCTATCATCATAGTTATTCATCCGATTTTTTGGGTCTATGTTTTTATCTTTTATGTGTTTTCAGTAAATGACTATGTGTTTTTCTAGGCCAAAATGTAGAAACAAAAATTTAAATGAAAACTATATAAGAATTTCTAAGTGTTTAGATTTATTATTTGCTTAGCTTTATTTTAATTTTAATTTAGTTAAAAATTAATATAAAAATAATTATTTATTTAAAATTTATATAGCATAAATTTCAATGAAAGTACTCTAATCTTTTTATTAGATCCATTTTTTAAGTTTAGTTTCGAATGGATCTGTTTTTTATGAACTAAAGAATCTTTCAAAAACATTCAAAGATTCAATTCATATAATTGTCAGTTCACCAATTAAAATCAGGACTAAACAAATGAACACCAACAAAGGGTTCATTAATTAAACATCAGAAAATAGAAAGAACCAATATAAATGTATAGAAAGAAAAAATGGTTTATTTCATAAATATAACATTGTCATTTATATATGGGAAAAATCATAGTTTAAGCTATGGAATTGTAGGAAGGTAACACTTTAAATATTGGTGCTCAAAAACTTACATTTTAATTATATTAACAATAAACTTCAAAATTAATTTATTTTTTCACCACATAGAAACATGACCGGTATTATTCATCTGTGTCTAAGACGATATTATTTAGTAGCCATAAACTTGTTCAAGTTTTTTATTTTTGTTTTAGAAACTTTGGGTCCGTGTTAAAAAGAAAAAACCTTAGGTCAAGGTTAAACTTGGGGACTTAATGACTGAAACAAATGGTTCAGTTATGAGAATACTATCCTTTCCACTGGAACAGAAACAAGACAACATATAAGGGCAATCTCATCGGCAAGTATCTTTAAATAGATTATAATCTCAAAAATATATTTGATTGATTTTAGTTAAAACTAAAAAATTAAAACACTCCTTTTTTCAAAAATATATATATTTAAACTCGTATAAATTATCAAATGGAACCAAAAGTGCCAAGTAAAATCATGACTAAATACTAAGACACTAAACACCAAAAGAAATGGATGGTCATTACAAATCCGAATATAGGAGGAATCAATGTGAATAAATAGAAATAATAAGGGGTTCATTTCATAAATAAAACATTCTCGTTTGCATATGTCAGCGTCCTTATCCATTTTTTCACCTTATCCAAAAACACATCCTTCAGACCAATCTTACCACTTCAAAAGTCTTCACTCGTCACTTCACTTCACAAACAATCTCTGAATCTCTCTCTCTCTCAAATCAAATGACGACACTCTTAGGGTTCTCTCATACCAAGTTACCCCACTGCAACGTCTCTATCACTTCTCCAACATGCTCATCTTCCTCCACGGTGGTCTCAATGGTGGGGAGACGCTCTGATTCAAAGACTCTCCGGTCAGGCTTCCTAGGCCGTATCACTCACCATGATCGCCTACCCTCGACTGGTCGGAGAAGCTCGTCAGCAGTGAAAATGTCGTGGGACGGTTCTCTCGCTTCCGTCAAGCTGATCATCCAAGGCAAAAACCTCGAGGTTTGAAACGAAAAATGCAAACTTTATGTGGATTTTGTTATATAGGTCTCGATTTTTGTGACTTGGTTTCTAGAAAAGGTTGGAACTTTAGATTGTTTGAGCACTGTTTACTAAAATTTTTTTGGAACTTTTTGATTGTTTGAGCGCATTGGTAACTAGAAAGTTTGGAACTTTTGATTTATTTGAGAATTGGTTATTAGAAAAGTTTGAAACTTTTAATAACTTGAGAACTGGTTACTAGAAAAGTTTAGAACTTTTGATTTATTTGAGAATTGGTTACTAGAAAAGTTTGGAACTTTACTAGAGGGTTGTCTATAATCATTTGGTTGACTATGGCATTGATGTGATAGTTATCAGAGGCAATCAAGCAGCATGTTGAGGACAAAGTAGGAAAAGCTGTTCAGAAGCACAGTCATCTCGTCAGAGAAGTTGATGTGAGACTCTCTGTTCGAGGTGGAGAGTTTGGTAAAGGACCCAAGATCCGTAGATGCGAGGTAATGTAAGTATATTCTTGTCTAAATTATCACAGGAGCTGACAGATAGTTGTTGTTGTTGTTGTATGCTTTAAGGTAACACTGTTTACAAAGAAGCATGGCGTTGTGCGCGGTGAGGAAGATGCTGAGACGGTATACGCTTGTATCGACTTGGTTTCAACGATAATACAGAGGAAGCTGAGGAAGATCAAGGAGAAGGACTCTGACCATGGAAGGCACATGAAAGGTTTCAACAGGTCGAAGGTGAGAGAGCCAGTGATTGAGCCCGTTGTGGAGGATCCTGAGGACGTTGCTGGAGAAGAAGAAGAGGATGATTTGATCAAGGAGGTTGGGTCCATACTTTACCTTATCATTAGTTTTTTAGATTCTTTGATAATTTGTTTCTGATGGTTTTTTTTTTGGGACAGATTGTGCGTACCAAGTACTTTGAGATGCCACCATTGACCGTCTCAGAGGCAGTGGAGCAGTTGGAGTTAGTAGCTCACGATTTCTACGGCTTCCAGAATGAAGAAACCGGTATGCCTTTGACCTAACTCTCTTGTTTGTCTCACTGTGTCAAATGCAAAGAACACTTACCTTTTTTGGTTTAACAGGTGAGATAAATATAGTGTACAAGAGAAAAGAAGGAGGGTACGGTCTGATAATCCCTAAGAAAGATGGCAAGGCTGAGAAAGTTGATCCGCTTCCAACTGAGCAATTGAATGAACACTCTTTTGCTGAGTAGACTTGTGTGTCTGTCTCAGAACCAAAACTGATCTTACTTCTCTCCTTACAGATGGTTTGCATGTATATTGAGAGAAAACAGTGAAAGAAATTGAATCTGTTATGATTCAGGAAACAGTGTACATAATAATAAAAGGCAAGAGAAATTTTTTTTAAATGATTCTGTTTTACTCTATTTGAGGTAGGGAAATTGAATCTGAAGTTATGATCTTGATTCTCTCTAAACCAGATGATAGCAAAATACTTTTCATAAACCAAGAATGTTACATTATAGTAATCATACAACAGAATTATATTCTTCTTGTTCATGTGTTTTTCTAGTTAAAAATGTATTATTTATCAGTTTTTTTGATCAAAAAATATTATTTATCTATAAATAGAAGAAAATAATATTCATCTAAATATGAGCAGAATTATTATACTCGATCAGCTCTAAGAAATTGGATATTTTTTGAGAAGTCGAATCCGAATATTTTTAGTTCTCAAATCTAGATATCCAGATTCTGATCAGAATTTTAAATATATTTAATTTTAATTAATAATTATTTAATATATTAACATTTATACATAAAATAATTTAGTAATATTAATTAATTTGATAATATTTTTATATTTTTATTATATTTTAACTAAAAAACTTAATTTAAAATAGTGAACTAAATGATCCAAATACTCTAATTTTTTTGGATATCCATCTCATCTCTGATTTATATATTATACAAAAACACATTGAACATAAGTTCATCTCTATTTTATAATTCTTCTATTATAGAAGAAATAGATGTAGATTGGAGATGGTTTTTTGTGATATTTCATGTTTGTTCAGAAAACTTAATTAATTGACAAACTTTTAACTTGTTTTGGTAAAAGATAAACTTTTAATTTAATTCTAATAAATAAGATATATGTTTTAGTTCTCTAAATAAAACTTAATTTAGAGAACGAAATGATCCAAATACTCTAATTTTTTTGGATATCCATCTCATCTCTGATTTATATATTATACAAAAACACATTGAACATAAGTTCATCTCTATTTATATAATTCTTCTATTATAGAAGAAATTGATGTAGATTGGAGATGGTTTTTTGTGATATTTCATGTTTGTTCAGAAAACTTAATTTAATTGACAAACTTTTAACTTGTTTTTTGGTAAAAGATAAACTTTTAATTTAATTCTAATAAATAAGATATATGTTTTAGTTCTCTAAATAAAACTGATTAAAATAAGTATTATATTGTGTATTAAAGTTTGAGGACTGAACAACGACAACAACAAAAAAAAGCTTCTCATAACTTATAAGCAGACAAGACAAATATTTCTTTTACCCCAAAAAGAATAAAAATATTTCAACCGAAAAAAGATTAGAAGGAGGGCTTCTAGTCAAACAATCCGAAGACCATGTCATCTTCACTCTCTTCCTTCACCTCCTCCTAAAGATCACAAAAACAATTCCATCCGATTAGTTTTTAGTTATAAGCATGTATTATATAGTTAGGTTTGTATTCAATAATTGTAACTGTGTCCTGATCAAAAGACAATAAATATATATATACGTACCTTCTTCTTCTTTGTTTCCTCAGCTGCTGGACAGCTTTAGTAGCTGCAGGGACGTTGGTTGAAACCGTAGCAGCCGCATCACCACTAGCTCCAACATTCATGATGAGATCGTCAATGTTCTTCTTCTGAAAAAAGCTTAGCAAAGAGGCTAGGCCAGTATATGATTCAACGTCCACGTTTGGCTGCTTTCACTAGTTTTGCTATCTTTTCAGCCTGAATAAAAAATTCACATAGTAGTGTATATATGTAAGAGATAAGATTTTCACATAGTAGTGTATATATGTAAGAGATAAGATCGTAGAGGCTATAAAAACTAAATCATGTAGAGAAAGAGAGAAGAAAACTAACGGTGATTTCAATTCCATCGTCGTGGAGGATTAGAGCTGCGTAAGTGCAGGCGAGCTCACTAGTGTTGGCCATTCTCTCTTACCTTTAACCCGTTGTGTTTTGTAAAGTAGATATAAACTGTAAACTTGTATTGAATTGAATGAAGTACATCGATATATATACAAGAGCAATGACCGACTTCCTATATTCCTATAATAGAAATTATCTCTAAGATTCTATGTATGTATATCAACAATAGAATAGGACTTATGAATAGGTAATCTCCTAACTATGATAGGTTTTAACCAAGAGCTCGTAGCTTGGTGGTAAAGGAGGTACAGCTGCACTGCCCGCCATCCGGGTTCGAACCTTGGCCACAACGAATTTAATATCTTTTCCGTTGGGGACGCTGGACCCCTTTCAAGAGGATAGTTGGGAATGTGGCTGCCCAGATACCAGAGTTATAAAAAAAAAAAACTATGATAGGTTTTTGTAAAATAAAAAATCTGTCGCATGAGTGTTTTTTTTCCTTTTATCAAGTATTACATTAGATGCATATTTCCTTTTTTCCATAAGGTAAATTTATTTTTTATTCGTTTTATTAAATGGAAATCTTATCAGTATTTTCCAAAATAAATTCTCAAAACAATCAGATTTTTTTTTTTTTGTGGAAATACCGTGGCCTAGTGGTTAAGGTTTAAAGGCTTCTACACCCAGGTCTGGGGTTCGAATCCCAGGCGACGAATTTCTAAACTAGGAGGTCTGGGTTTCAATTCCCGAAAAAGGCGAATTATGCAGAATATTGGAAAAAAGTCTTACAAGGGATCTTCAGCATGGCGAAAGAAGTACCGTCATGAATGGATCTCATAGGGCGACTCAGGGTAATGCAGTCAGACATGAATTCTCATAAGGCAGATAGACTGGTCAGCTGTAATATCGTCTTTGACATTCACAAAAGTGGCTATTTTCCATTTAACATATTAATAAGTGTGTTTGGCCGAGAATGATTTGGTT
Organism: Raphanus sativus; assembly: GCF_000801105.2. Lineage (NCBI taxonomy): Eukaryota > Viridiplantae > Streptophyta > Magnoliopsida > Brassicales > Brassicaceae > Raphanus > Raphanus sativus. Next base: position 30,181,711 of record NC_079519.1, on the reverse strand, counting down.
AATTTACAAAAAGAAAAGGAAAAAACATATAAAAGCAGGTGTTTGAAGTTCGAACCTGTAACACATCTTTCTTTTTTTTTGACTAATCATGTTACACATCTTACACAATCATTTTGTTTAGATACTAACTGATGAAAAGTAGAAGCCGTTTTATCCGGAAAACATCCAACAAAGTAAGACAAAAACGTTTGTTCTAAGCTTTAATCACTAATCTAAACACCAGAAACAGCAGTAAAATTAATCTGGTTGGGCTTATACACAAGAGAACAGAGAGAGTGTGGGTACGTTCAATAGACATAGAGTGTGGGTGGTCTTGATCTACGTATGTGTATGAACGAATAGTGACATAAAAATTCAGTATATACTTAATATTGTTCATTAAAGTTAATTTTAGTTCTGAAATACTCCTTTTAGAAGAAGCATCAAAATCCTTTACCCACAAGTTAGGTCAATTGTATTCTCAATACCATTAACAATCTAACCAGTAGTAAAGCGATTATTAATTATTAAAACAATGTGTTCCATATTTTACAATAAATAATAGGAAAATTAGAAAACAATTTTTTTGGATGGATGCAGCATGCGGTGGACAAAAAATTTTTGAAAAAGAAATGATAAAATAATATTCGTGGAATGAAAAATTTGTAAGAACTTTTGGCATGGTGGAAAGTATCAGAGTGGAAACCACGTTGCATGCTTTCGACTAAAAGGTGAACAAATGAATACATAACTGTTTGGCATGTTTACGCAGCTTTTGTAGACCAATTGCAGATTGTTACTCGGATTCATTTCACGTCACTAAGGAAGTTAGTACTGTAGTAAATTAGGGATGTGAACAATCCATATACTAAATAATCATGTACAAGTATGTTATACCATATCGATAAAAATATATGATTCAACATGCAACGTAAATCTTTTAAAAATTCAACATGCGTTCAAAGAGAAATAGAAAATACAAGTTCTTACAACATGATGACTATTTGGTATTGATGGAGACATCTCATGACCTATATAGTCAGGGGGATAAAACTCTACGAGCTTTAAGATTCTCTCTTACATCTAAAACATACAAACAGAACTATAACTAGTACAAGTTAACTACTACCCTACTAAACCGACCATGGTTAAGCGTAAACCAGAGCTAATCCCCTATTTCATACACACAAACAAGCGCTCTCAACCACTTTCCTTCTTTGATTGATTGCTATTGACCAACAAGCATAAAGCTTCAACGAAATTTACCGGTTAGACTGCAAACCGACATGGCAAACACAACCGCCACAACTCCAGCTTTGAGTATCCCTCTGTTGAACTTCCCAAAGCTGCGACATTCTTGAATATGAGCTCAGTCCTGCTCTTTGATCTCATGAAACTTCCACATGTTGTGTCCTTGACCTGTACGCATTTTATCTAAGGTTAGAAACAGAAAGGCATTTGAAAGGTGGTTCTTATTTAAACCTCTTTCTCACCTCTTTCTTGATACATTGGAGCTGAGGACTATCAGCTTCTGGTTTGGAACTGTTATGGTTAACCTGAAGACGCAGCCTTCTTGAGGCACTGCCCTGCATTACAAACTGTTCAGCACAAGGTGGGGCTTGTGCCCTTCTTGTCCTTATCTTGATTCCTGTTTCAGATGCATCGTTATTGATCTTGTTACTCGTGTTGACAAGACTCTGTGGCTCATATATAAATCTGTTCTGGCATCGGTTGCGCTAGATGTTTCATCTCTGGTAACTCATAAGGAATCTGGAAAGTCGAATCCAAGAGGTCGAACATATATTGGTCGGGGTCGTTTGAACCGTACTGTGTCTGAATGTGAGCGCCATTCTGGTTTCTGAACGGTTCGTTTGATCCATAACCAAAACCACCGAAAGCGGATCCGAGCTCGGATTGCACCTGAGAGTGCAAGGGAGAGAACATGGCTTGATCCAGGGACTCGAACTCCAGATACGAGCTCCAATCGATATGGTCAAGCTGCCGATCAAAAAACAAAGTTAGTAACTTTACAAAGCATGTAATGAGAAAGACTTTACTTATTTCATCCTTACCTCAGTTGTTGTAACCTCAGGGGCAGATATATCACTTTGACACTCTCCCGAGACTACAAGAAAGATTCCGCAACATCAGAATGCTTTGGTTCTTCTTTTGTAGGGAAAGCCAGAGACACTTCAGACAGCTCAACCTCAGACCTCATCTCGTCCACAACAGTTGGAGACGAGACAGCGTTCGACAACTCCACATTCCGGTGATGCTTCACTCACAACATCTTCCTTCTTAAACAACTTGCATACGACAAACGGGCTCTGCAACCCAAAAATACAATCCATCAGACACTCGAAAGTAAAATGGTAATCTCCAAAACTGGTTTTACCTGGCCAGGCTTGGTTCCATCGAGATCCTTCTCGGTGGCGCGCGATACTCATGCATAATCCAACAAGTTCGTGTCCCCTTAGGAGCACGTCCGGTGTAGAAGACTAGAGTCCTCTTAACACCTATGATCTTAACGCTCCCTGACTTGACCTTGCGGTCTTTCCCAGTGGCCTTCCAGTATCCAGCAACAGTGGCGCGATTCATCCTACTTCCACTTGGATACTTCCTGTCCAACGGACAGAAGAAGAGCCACTCCGAGTCCGTTGTCCTCACCACAGAAAGATCTGCATATCACAACATCATCACCACACTCTTTTAAAGTTATCAACATTATCAACATCAAAACACTTCATCATCATCATACTGTTAAGTTAGCATCACAATACTCTTTTAAGTTATCAACATCAAACACTTCATCATCACCATGCTCTTTAAGCTATCAACATCATCATCATCATAATCATACTCTTAAGTTATCAACATCAACCACTTCATCATCACCATAACTTATCAACATCAACACATCATCATTCATCATCAAACTACTCAGTGATAAGCTAATACATACTAAAATTGAACGATTCCACAATCTAAGATACGGAAAAACTGATAATATTGTTCCAAATCATCTTTGATTATACATACTAAGAAACATAGATGGTGAATCAGAGAGCTCAAAGTAATCACAGATCGATAGAAGAGATGGGAGAAGTGGAGTTGGTATACCAGGTAGATCCCATGGCTCGTACTTGCAGATATCGACTTCACGGATGACTCTGACTTCGTCGTCACGGCCGTTGATCTTTTGACGGAGATAGTAACGGACTAACTCCTCGTCCGTCGGACTGAATCTGAATCCCACCGGTAGTGACTCCAGTGATAACACTTCCATAGTCTTTTAGTATATGAGGATTCGAGCTCGTTAGTAGTATCCAAAAAATCAGGATCGGAGATACGATTCAAAAGACAGATTCGAGAAAACCCTAAGAATCGATGCGATTTTGGTAAAGTGATGAAGCAGAAGAAGAAGAGGTGACACGCTTTGTGAGAGAGAGAGAGAGAGAGAGAGAGAGAGAGAGAGCACCACTTTCTTAGAACCCCCCACTTGACCACTTCCTTACGCTAAAGGAGAAATTTATTTAATTGACGGTTTTACCCCTGAAGCAGATATGTAAAATAATTAAGTTTCCCGAGGTGACGGGGGGTACTTTAGTAAAGTTAGTATTGTTATAATTCTACTGCTTTTGCAATTAGGTGAAACAGAGTAAGGAACTTCGCTCCTACTACTACTACTTTCTTGGCCTCAGCATAATTGCTTTAAAGGCAATCATGCACAAGATGAGTCATCATTATTCTCTAGAGATTCTGAAATCTATTCTTCATCAAAGGCCTTATATACATTACTTCGAATTGTCTGGAACTAGAGACTCGCAACTCTGTATGTGAAAAAAAAAAACTACTACTCTGGTTCACAAATCGCAATCATGAACTCATCTCTTGGGTTTTGTTTTCTTAGAAGCACAACTTCTAGCTTTCTTTGCTGGTTGCTGCTGCTGCTGCTTCTCTTTAGTTGGTCTTCCTCTCTTTTTCCCTACAACCACCTGCAAAAGTATTCCCACAAATATCATCATTTACTGTGTAACAGATGCATATCATTATGAGAATTTTTGAGTTTTGCCAAACGTACATTCTCGCCTTTTTCTTTAGCTTTTCCACTTCCTTTGGTTATCTCTGCTGTGTCTCCCCTTTGATCATCTGCAGGCTTTGAAGCAGTCCTTTGCGTTCTTGTTACCTTCATCATCTGAATCGAATAAAAATCCCTCCAGAGTTCCTAAATTGGTAAAAAAAACAGTTTACCAAAATCCACAGTACTGCTATAAGAAGACAATAATATCAATTCCACTCTAGAAAAAAAGTATAGAAATGAGCTTACCTTCCACCATCGTTTCTGCTTCATAAACGTTAGATACTCGTGTTAGCTGTACGAAGTCATTCATAATAGCTTCAATCTGACAAGGGAAACATATAATCCAATAAAGTTTATTACTCCATTCTATGTTTTAGTTTTCCATATGTTTCAAGTCAAGATTCATGAGCAGGAGTAATATATATACAGCTTAGGAGAGGCTATTACCAACCTTTGCCTCTGACTGACCTACGTTAACCTGAAATTGCAAGATCTCTGGTGTGAGTACTTGTATAATACAAGTTACCTTAAAATTTGAAATAGGTATAAAGTCAGAAAAAAAACGTACTACGCAAAATGTTCTGGATGGGACAATTGTTGATTTAATATATGGTTCCTGAAACATGAAATGATAAACTGGTTCTGTTACATGCTACATAATCAGTTCTGTTCTGTTTGGCTCAACAGGCATAGCTAACTACCCATTTTGAAAGTTCAATAGGAAAAATGAAAACGAGAAGCATAAAGAGTGAAGCCAGCGATATTGAGGGAGGGGGAGGAGACATGCCTTTCAAGTCGAAGAACATGTCCCGGTTGTGTCTGAAACAACGACGCGTCCAACAGCCCCCATGTCTCCGCTCAGATCTATTGAGTCCCCTTCACACTCAACGAGTACCTGTGATATAGTTCACCGCTTTTGTTAACAACTGCGCTCTGTCTACAAGAAAACTCTAAATGGGAGGAATTTCATTGTTTGACAATGGGATTACCTTTGTACGATTCACCTTCTCAGAAAGTACCAAAGGCAATCTTGAACTTGAGCCCTGGAATTTGTAAAATCTGGTCATAAGGAAAAAAACAGAGAAGAAACAATAATACTGATCCTACTACCACAAGGTACTTACAGAAGAAGAAGGCTTGGTGTTCTTATCCGTTGTCACTTCCTCGGCTACTATGGAATCTGTATCTTTATCTGAATAGTAGAGGAACCGTTACATCACGTCCGAAGAATATTAAATTCACAAACCTTTGGTACGATTTATTCATACCTTCACTTATTTCTTGTGCAATGTTTTCTTGCTTGAGTATCTGGCGGCCACTATTTGGCTTTTTCTTAGGAGATTTTTTCTTTGGAGCCTTCTTAACCGCAGGTTCTTCCTCTTGTTCTAGAATAACAAGATCCTCATCCTTCTCATCCTCTTCAGTTGAGATAATTACTTGCTCCCTTATCGGATCACTGGAGGGTGGTTCAGAATCAGATGAGACAAGCCATACAGAATCATCTCCTCCCTGATAAAAGAACAAAACAAGATAAACACTAACCTGTCAACTCCACCGTTTGTTAGTTATAAACACTCCATAGAGTTCCACACATATAAAAAAAGACTAGAATACTAAGACGGGCTATAGAGCAGGCGAAAGACTGCCACCTAATAATATCCAACATGGCTCACGCAGCTGGGAAGCTTCTCTAGATGAGGGTTTATAACTAACCAACATACTTGATACTACAATTTATTCATGCAAACAAGAAAGACATGAAACACACTAACTAACCAACTAAGGCAAGAAGACGCAACAAAAAAAAAGTACAAACGAGTACAACAGAGACGGGGTTCAAACAAATGTTTCTTACTTGCTTGGTAGAGCCTTCTACACTGACTTTGATTCCCTTCTGTTTCTCTGCAAATTGTTCCCCAGTCAAAAAAAAAAAAAAAAAAGCCTTTAAGAGCTCAACAGTTTTGATAATAGTGTTTTCCTTTAAAAAATCTCAGACATCATCTGAAAACAAATCTACAATACCTTCAAGTTTGAGAGTAGCATCAGCTTTCTTCTTTCTAGAGAACACCTGGTGAACACTCACTTGATCTGTCACCAACTTCGTTTCAGAGTCCAGAGCCGTGGTGGCTTCAGAGTCATCAGTCAAAGGAAGAGACGAAATGGTTTCAGATTCCTTATAAGGACTATCATCTGGAGCAGACTCAGACGACGAAGATAGTGATAACAATGAAGTGGTGGTGGGTGTCTGCACAGTGCACACACACACAAAAAAAAAAAACTTCCACGTTTCAAATGTGTATTCATTAACGAAATCAAATTGAATCAAAAAAAGGAAACCTGGAAAGAACGAAGCCAATCGGGAGATCCCTCTCTGGAGCTGCTGCTGCTGCTACTCATATTTTCACTTCCTCAGAGCTCAAAAAACAACAATCCAAAGCTTCTTCCAACTTCAATCTCCACTCAAATTACAGCACATTAATCAAAACCCTAAAAGAGACCTTTTTTTACAAAACCAAAAACATAGATTCGGATGAAAATCGAAGCTCAACTCACCTAACGAAGAAGTCGAAATGAGCAATTTAACTAGCGAATTATACGGAACGTTAAAATCTTCGGAGATGAGATCCAGAAAAAAGGAATCTCGACGGCGACTGGGAGAAGAGAGCGAGCGAAAGCTTCCTACGCCAGGCGAGATTGTGAAAGAAAGACGCGGGAAGATTGGCCCACTAACCGCTTGTTCCGGTTCCCGGATGTTTCGGC
>NC_079519.1:30112801-30174791 GCF_000801105.2 Raphanus sativus | reverse complement strand
TTTGAGGAGCAGGCTGTTTCGCCTTTTGAGGAGTAGGCTTTGCTTTTGAGGAAGCAGGCTGTCTGGTGGTAGGGAGTAGGATGAATTGGTTTGAAGTGGAGGCTGATCCTTTTGAGAGTAGTCTGTTTGTTACTAGCCCCGGTTTCTGGGGCTTGTGGGGTAGGGTGTTTTTTACTAACCCCGGTTTCTGGGGCTTGGGGGTAGCCTGATTGGTGACACAACCTTCTTCTCCACAGCTTCCAATCTATCGGAGATCTTCCTAATCTCCCTGATGCACTTCTTAAACCCCTCTTTCATCATGTCACCTAAGTCCTTGAACATGTATTTCTAACTCTCTCTTCTGTCACCCAACTAGCCTCTTCTCTAGCTCTTCTGTAGCCTCTTCTGTAGCCTCTGTAGGAGCCTCTTCTCTAGCCCTCTTTAGGAGCCTCTTTAGGAGCCTCTTTACGAGCTTTCTTCCTGAGTCTCTGATTGTCTTCCTCCACCTCCTCCACAACCCATCTCTTTGGCTCTTTTCGATATGGTCACCAAACTTGGGTGTACCATTGTACCAGTGACTTCCCAGCAATCCATGGTCCACTTCCACGGTCTCCGATCATACATCACTTTAATGATGTTCTCCGCCGGCCACGTCATCAACCTCAGAGTCCCATTTGGCCACATTTCACTAATGTCCTTCTCAACAAAGGTGATCACGCGGGTCTGCAGTAAATAGAAGAAGAATCGAGTTAGATATTTGAAACAAAATACTAAATTGACGACTTAATTATAAGTCGTCAACTAAGTCGTCCAGCTGGACGACCTTCCAGACGACTTATTATAAGTCGTCTACTAAGTCGTCCAGCTGGACGACCTTCCAGACGACTTATAATAAGTCGTCTACTAAGTCGTCCAGCTGGAAGACCTTCCAGACGACTTATAATAAGTCGTCTACTAAGTCGTCCAGCTGGAAGACCTTCCAGACGACTTATAATAAGTCGTCTACTAAGTCGTCCAGCTGGAAGACCTTCCAGACGACTGATAATAAGTCGTCTACTAAGTCGTCCAGCTGGAAGACCTTCCAGACGACTTATAATAAGTCGTCTACTAAGTCGTCCAGCTGGAAGACCTTCCGGACGACTTAATTAAGTGAAGATGGAAAGGTACCTGACTCAAGATAGCAGCTTTCATGAATCTGCGGCCTCTGCTGCCGTCGTAAGCCAGAATCGGTGGAGACGGACTGTTTGCTCTGGGTAGACCAATACTAGCACCCAATCCCGGATAGCTTCGTACGCCCAGACCTGAAGAACTTGTATAAAGCCATCCACGGTGTAACAGCCAGTAATATCTTTGTTCCACAAAGAGTCCATCAGCACCTTAAACGCGACTCTCCCCCATGGATAATTCTCAAACCTTTCTAATTCCATCACTAGCCTTGCGAGAGTAGCTCGTGTAGCGCTTGAGAACTTTTTCCCTTCAATGAATCCAGTGAAGATGGAAAGGTACGCGAGTCGCTTGCGATCTTCCCTGGACCAATCCCCGCATCTCTTCAGTGCTGCTATTATCTGATCAGTACTTGGCCCAGCTTCCCGATGAACTCCCATCATCTCCCAGAAAGAAACCATCTGTGGGGTAACTTCACATTCTGGTGTCTCAAGGTCCTCGATGTAGTCGCAGTTTAGACCAGTGATGTTTTCAAACTCTAACAGTGAAAACCTCGCAGGTTCTGGACCAACGAGACACCACATCTCGTACTTCTTCTTAATGTCCAGCTTTAAACCGAGCAAGTGGTGAACCAGCCTTGAAGCCCAACCAAATCCCTGCTCCTTGAACTTGATGAAAACTCCCAATCTCGACTCCTTGAGCTCTTCAAATTCAGCATCAGTGAGAGCTTCCCTAAGAGCAGTATGCAACTTCGTGTTATCCGTATGATACGAAATGCTATTGTGGGGTTCTGGCTCTTCCCCTAATGTGTATAACCTACGGGGGAGTTCTGGAATATCCATCCTTTTTGTCTGCAAAATAATCAAAGACAACAATAGAAGTCAGAACACAAGCTAAATCAATCACGCCTTAATTGTTACTCCAGACGACTTAGTAGACGACTTAAATATAAGTCGTCTAGAAAGTCGTCCAACTGGACGACTTAGTTGACGACTTATATTTAAGTCGTCTGGAAAGTCTTCCAAATGGACGTACTAAGTCGTCCAGGTTGAAGACTTTCCAGACGACTTACTTACAAGTCTTCCAGTAGAAAAATTTCAAGCGGACCTGATTAGTCGCAGAAGGAGTTCGAGTACTCGTCATTGTGGTTATAGATCTGAAAAAATAAACGTGAAACGGTGAGAATGAGTAAATTGAAAGAGACAACGTTTTATGTTCATCTTTTCCACGAGTTTGATGACTTACCGGCGTTAGGGTTTACAGAGAAACGGCGCTACGGTTTACAGAGAAGAAGCGGCGGCGCTAGGGTTTAGAAGAAGCGGCGGCGCTAGGGTTTAGAAGAAACGGCGGTGCTAGCTAGTGTTTAGAGTAAGCGGCGGTGAGAACGTTGGTGAGCACGGTGGCGAGGGCGACGGTTTGTTCGGAAATAGTGGAAGCGGGGGCGCTAGGGTTTAGAGGAATCGGCGGCGCTAGGGTTAGAAGAAGCTGCGGCGACAACGGTGAGAATGAAGTGAGATAGATAGCCGACGTTGAGAACGATGGTTGTTCGGAAATAGTGGGAATTCGAATCGCCTTTGATATCGCCGGTGAGAGAGAACTGTTAGGGTTTCTGTTCGCGGAAAATGAAAAAAAAAAAAAAAAATCACCTTATATATTGGGTAAATAATCCGGTTAGCTTTAAAAGTACATTGGTAAACTTTAAGGTTTGGTCCGGTTTAGACGACTTATTCTGGCTGATAATGTACATCAGACGACCTAATATTTAGTCGTCTGGGAACAGAAGACTAAATATTAAGTCGTCCAATACCCTAAAATGAACCCCTAAACTAAAATGACTAAATTAACTTACTAACCACGTTATAAAATCAAATTATACTTCAATAGTGTTTACTATACACAGAAACGAACACGCCTAGGTAATTTTAAAAATTTTCAAAAACGGTTTTAATGCTTTCCAAAATCTAACCCTAAGAACACATACAATACTACAACATATGTTGATGAAACATAAACTAAAGAATATCATGACTCACTACTTTCACTCATCTGGGCTGAAAACAATTGAAATTTGTTATATATTAATTTATATCTCTTAAGACATATGTTAATTACATAATTCCAATTTTTCACTTATCAAAATATTTTTTACAAAATTTTTAAATTATGTTTAAGAATAACTGTCCAGACGACTTAACTTAAAGTCGTCTGGACGACTTATTTTCAAGTCGTCTGTTTACAGACGACTTGCGAGGGGTAGAAACGTAAAAAAAAATCCGTTTTTTTGTTTGTTCACAAGGAGATAGTTGTAATTTCAATAGCCTTTTAAGTTACTTTTGCCTTTGACCCAAGTTGGGGTACTCTTTTGGGTTTGACTCCAAGTTTTGAGTCACAATTGGTAATTCTCCCTTATTTTTAATTCATTAATTTATAAAAATCAAACAAAATCTTGTATTTTTTTTGTCAACTGATTACAAAATCTTGTATTAAATAAGCGTAAAACAGAAAATTTAATTATTTTTGTAAAAAATCCTAAACAATATTTATTATAAAATGGAAGGAGTAGTTGTAAAAATCTTAAACAATATTTATTATTAAACGGAAGGAATAGTTGTATATATAACGAATAAATTAATTCAATACCTGCAAGTTGTAATTCATTTACTATTTAAATAGTTCTAGATATATTAAATAATAGGCAAAAGTCATCTTTCTTTGCCGGTTTGAATAAGCAACAAAATATTGAACCGTTTTGTCATTACATTTAGAAAAGTAAACACGTAGAAAGATTATATGTCTAAACTGTTACATATGTATGTTGAGTATAAGGATGCATTTATCATTATGTATGGTCTTCAATACCTGCAAGTTGTAATTCATTTACTATCTTGAGTCAGAGTGATACTCTAGACAGGAGTGTAGACCTCATTCGTTTTAAGTGCTTTAAGAAGACACATGTAATTCATGATTTGCCTACAATTATTGAATAAAGCAACAAGATGCTGTGCCTGAGATATATGGAGTTGATTTACGGAGTGGTTGCAGATATTCTATTGTATGCTTATTAGTTGGAATCCATATCGTTGAGTGGATCCCAAGGAGAAAAAGCAGAGTGGCCGATGGGCTAGCAAATAATGTATTATGTTGTAAGCGAAGCTGTTTTCGCTTTTAAGTAAGTTTGAACGAAATGAAAGTTGTATTTCAAATTTTTTTTTTGTCTCAATCACTCTTAATTTTCACTAAACATTACTTTGTACTATGCTTTGAACTGTCTCTGTGTTATTTCCCAGAGTACTTACCCACACAAATCAAATCACATCCAGCTTGTTCACATCCAGCTTGTTTCTTAAAACCTTCCATTTGTTAAACTATATATTTATTTATTTTAGCAATTTTGGACATATCTACTAGACCCATTGACTAATTCAAGCATATATATATACGAGGACCAATGTCGATTAACATTTGTTTTTCAATGTATTTTATTTTTGTCTTATATATGTGCATATATCATACATAGGAGACTCTGATAAGTTATCTCTGTGATTACGAATACGATAACTAGGAGAGAAAAAATCTCTTATCTATACGCCTGTTCATACGTCGTTGTCGTGGCTAAATGATTTATACAGTTTTTTTATTTTTGTGTTTACTGGAATAATTACGAAATTATTAAATCTGAAAATGTCGTTTGTTCTAGTTTTGGCTATCCAATTAGCATATTAAACGTGAATTGATGTATGGAGATAGCTTAACATAGCTGTCGAGAAAGCTACAACTATCTCTAATTAATTGTTACTTGGCCAACTGCATCGATGTAATAGTTTTATTTATAAACCAATGAAAGAATCGTTCATATAGCCTATTGATGATTATTATTAATTGCAAATCGGTTATAATTGGTTCGTATTTGAACGACCGACGGATATAATTAATACACCATATTACTAGGAACAGACGAAATATTTCGAAGCCAAGATTTTTATGTTTTTGGTTGTAGAGTGAAAGCGTTTGAACAAAAAAAAGGTTGTAGAGTGAAAGCAAATACTAAATAAATGGGCTGCTCTCTGTCCAAGAAGAAGAATGCAATACGACCACCGGGATATGAGGATCCTGACCTTCTTGCATCCATTACACCGTGTCAGTTTTTACTTTTGATTTTATTACTATCATACTCTTAAATGTTACGAGAACATGTTATAGACTTTGGACAAAACTCTACTTTTGATACTGTGAGGGACAATAGTTTCTGTAGCTGAGGTGGAGGCTTTGTATGAACTGTTCAAGAAGCTAAGCAGCTCAATCATCGACGACGGTCTTATTCATAAGGTCTTCTTTCATTCTTTCTTGTTGCTTTTTGAGATCTTTTATGTTATTTATATAAATACGGCTTAGAGTTTATAGTGTGATGTTGTAGGAAGAGTTCCAGCTGGCTTTATTCAGAAATAGGAACCAGAAGAACCTTTTCGCTGATCGGGTAATTAACGTTCATTAACCACAACTAGTTACATTAGATAAACTTTTGTTTATACATTACTATATTTTATCCGCAGATATTTGATGTATTCGATGTGAAGCGAAATGGAGTGATCGAGTTTGGTGAATTTGTCAGGTCTTTAGGTGTCTTCCATCCAAATACACCTGCCCATGAAAAGATCAAATGTCACTTTCAACTACTTTACTTGCTTTGCATCCATTTTATGTTAAAGTACTTATTATTCTTCTTTTCTTATCAAATTAACTGACAAAGAACTTTGTCATGAATTTTCAGTTGCTTTCAACTTGTATGACTTAAGGCAAACTGGATTCATCGAACGAGAAGAAGTGAGTCCATTCACAGTTACTTCCCTGGAACCCGCAAGATTTTAACTTACATTTCTATCCCCATAAACATGCTGTGTTGTTCTTACACATATATAGTTGAAGGAGATGGTAATCGCGCTTCTTCACGAATCTGAACTTGCTCTTTCCGAATATTTAGTCGAAGTAATAGTGGATAAGGTAGATATTTCACTTCACACCGGTAAATGGTTGTTGATTTTTCTATCACTATTTTTTTTTGATAAACTGATCCGGTCGACTATATCTCAACTTGATATTGAAAAATATAATGCTAATGATGGAGATAATTTATAAGGAGATGATATCATATTTGTAGGCCTTTATCGAAGCAGATCACAAGAAAGACGGAAAAATTGATCTTGATGAATGGAAAGATTTTGTGTCCATGAATCCGTCGATTATCAAGAATATGACTTTGCCTTATCTAAAGTGAGTTCTTATACACTACATTTATGTATACGTACTAAGCTAGTTTACTAAACAAAACACATCACCCATTAACAATCATATGTACACAAATCCGAAGCAAATAATAAACACTGTAAAATGACTGGAGTCAAACCTAGCTTGAGATAAACCGACCGGTTTGATTGATGCATTGAACCAAATGGATTGATGATAAAATCTTGGTAAATGTAGGGACATAAAAGGGTCGTTTCCAAGTTTCGGTTCATCTTGTGAAGACGAAGAATTGGAGTTGCAAAACCTATATTTCTAAGGGAATTCCATGCAGATTGCAGATAAAGAAAGATACTCAGCTTCTAAACTTGTTCTTCTACTATTCTTTTTGGAAAATTTTGTACAAAATTGTAAAGAGGAATATTTGCATCTTGATAATGTATCTTGTCTTGTGTATATATTTGCATACTCTGCTAGCTTGAATACTTTTATGTGGAACAAGTGAACTTCCATTTTCACACATCTTGGATGTGGAGAAAGCTCCTCAAGCTCCGAGAAGAGGCTTACCGTTTCTTCAAAATGGAGGTTAGGGATGGGCAATCAACATACTTCTGGTTTGATAACTGGCTGGGCAAGGGGCGGCTGATCGATATAACTGGAGCAGTGGGAACTACCTATATAGGACTGCCTCGTCGTGCTACAGTTAGTGATGCAGTAAAGCAGAATTCGTGGGCCATTCGTGGGCAGCGTAGTCGTCACTACCATGGCTTATATGATACCATTGTGGCAGAGACAGTTCCAGCTCCCCACCGAGGAAGAGATATCGTTCTTTGGAACCAGGGAGAAGATGACTACCAGGAAAAGTTCTCGACTACTAAGACCTGGGAGCAGATAAGAGTGAAAAAGGATACAGTGCAATGGAGCAGGGTGGTATGGTTTACGCAAAGGATTCCTCGGTTTTCTTTTATTACATGGTTAGCAGTCAGGAACATGCTCGCAACGGGAGACAGGATGCGCGCTTGGGGGATGATTCAAGAGTGTACTCTATGTGGCGAAAGAGATGAGACAAGGGACCATTTGTTTTTTGCATTCCCGTACTCTTTCACGGTCTGGCATAGATTAGCGAATCGCATCCTAGGTACTCATATTGATCCTGACTGGCAGCTGACTCTAGAGAATCTTCAAGGGCAGAGAGCTGGTACTTTAGACACCATCCTCTTAAAAATGCTCTTCCAGATGACCATCTATCATCTATGGCGAGAGCGGAATGCAAGACGTCATCACACCAGTTGGATAACAGCAGAGGCCATGCGAGGGAAAATTGATAAGATGATGAGGAACCGTATTTCGTCTTTGAAATACAGAGCTGGATACAAGTATGCACGGTTGCTTCAGAGATGGTTTTCACACACTTCGTAAGAAGGTTTCTCCACAGTTATTTTTTCTTAGTTTTCACTTTTATAGGAAAGTAGCTAAAGCATACATATGATTCTTTTGTAAATGCCAGTTCCCGAAAAGGATGAATAAATTTGAAATTTCATAAAAAAATATAATTTATTATTAGTTGCTTTAATGATGTACATGCATTATAGAATCTCAAGTTGAAGGTGTTCGAACGGTGATAAACTGATAATTATCTGTGAAATTAATAATCGAAAAGCACTAATTGACAAAAAAAAAAACAGAGGAATCGTGTTGATATCAGGTCATTACACGGAAGAGGAACCTGTCTCTCTCAATCTCCCAGATAGCAGTACCAGTTCCTATCTCCCGGTTCGGTATTTATCCTTTCCTCATCCTCTCTCTCTCACTTTTTTTTCTAACCAATCCATTCAAACTCTAATCTCATCCCTCGATCCCCGTATGGTTTCGATCCGTTGACCATTTATTTTTCCTTCATCAATTATAGTTGATCTTCTCTATTCTTGCTCATCATGTTTATAGATTGGTTCTTGTTGGTTAGGAGGGAATCAAAATATATTTATGTTAATGGTTAATGATAGATAGTACCCATTGAGGTCAAGTCAATATATAATAATCATCCTGGATTGTACATTGTCAAATTTGTTTTTGTTTTTTTTTCCCGTCATCAAGAGTAGAGTTTCACAGTTTCTTCATGTTCATAGATTCTAAGACGATGATGTTGATGTTGTGATATATAGGTGTTGAACGAACGAATCATGATGCTCGAAAACGACCTTCATTTCAAGGTCGAAGATATCGTTCAGGCGCCTTTACCTGGCTACGCATCTCCAACGGCAGTCAGCTTCAGCCCCGACGACTCTCTGATCACTTACTTGTTTAGTCCCGAAGAGAATCTGAATAGGAGAGTGTACGCCTTCGATGTGAACAAAGGAGAGTCTAGTCTTGTTTTCAGTCCTCCCGACGGTGGTGTCGACGAGAGCAACATCTCGCCGGAGGAGAAGCTGAGAAGGGAGAGGCTGCGTGAACGCGGGCTGGGAGTGACTCGTTACGAATGGGTCAAGACTAACTTGAAGATGAAATTCATTGTCGTGCCTTTACCTGCTGGGGTTGGTTTGGTCATCGGGTTCTTGATTGTATCTGTTGACGTTCTTTGATGCTATATAATCTAACTCCCGACCATGGTTTAGGTGTATATGAAGGATCTTTGTTCATCGCCAAATCCAGAGCTCATAGTTCCAAGCTCACCCGCTTCCCCAGTCATTGATCCTCGTCTATCTCCCAATGGGTTGCTCCTTGCATACGTAAAAGACTCCGAGCTGCATGTCCTCAATCTGTTGAAAAACCAGACACAACAGCTGACGAACGGTGCCAATGGAAGTACTCTGGTAATAAATAAAAATCACTTATTTTTATTTTTTTGAAATAACCCGGTGTATCCTAGCACTCACCGAGGTGGGTACAGATTAGCGGCGAATGTCTGTATCAGCCTACATTATCGGCTGGAACACGCCTCGGTCACTGGACGCTAAGAGAGCCAAATTTTAAATTTTGGCCACTAGATTCGAACCCGAGTCCATATTGGGGCCGGGGACCACTGGACGTCGTCGCTTGGTTCACTCTTTTTCTCCTTTGTCTCATTTGTGGTGTAAAACAATTTGTTTTTGTTTGCTCTGCAGACTCATGGTCTTGCTGAGTACATAGCTCAGGAAGAGATGGATCGGAGGAACGGGTACTGGTGGTCGTTAGACAGCAAGTTCATCGCTTACACCGAAGTAGACTCCTCTCAGATACCTCTCTTCAGAATCATGCACCAGGGGAAAAGCTCCGTCGGCGCAGACGCGCAAGAGGATCACGCTTATCCTTTCGCCGGAGCTCTCAACTCCACGGTCCGTCTCGGCGTGGTTTCTTCATCCGGTGGCGGTAAAACGACTTGGATGGACGTCGTCTGCGGAGGAAGAGACAACGCGGATGAAGAGTATCTCGGTAGAGTCAGCTGGATGCCAGGGAATGTCCTCGCGGCTCAGGTTCTGAACAGGTCGCAGCGTAAACTCAAAATCATCAGCTTCGATGTGAAGACAGGTCATGGAAACGTACTGTTGACTGAAGAGTCTGACGCGTGGGTGACTCTGCACGACTGTTTCACGCCTCTGGAGCCTTCGGGAGGATTCATCTGGGCCAGCGAGAGGACCGGTTACAGACATTTGTATCTTTATGACTCTGATGGGACTTGTCTTGGGGGCGTTACTAGCGGTGAATGGATGGTTGAGCAGATCGCAGGGGTAAATGAGTCAATGTGTTTGGTTTACTTCACTGCAACGTTCGATGGAGCGCTTGAGACTCATCTTTACTGCACAAAGCTGGACGCTAAATCTCAGCAACCACCGATGAGGCTTACGCGTGGGAAAGGGAAACACGTCGTTGTGTTAGATCATCAGATGAAGAGCTTCGTGGACGTTCACGACTCGGTTGATTCTCCTCCACGTGTCACTCTCTGCTCTCTGAGCGATGGGACCGTGCTGAAGGTACTCTACGAGCAGAGTTCTCCTTTGCCGATAGCGAGACGGCTCGAACTCGAGGCTCCTGAGTTTGTTCAGATACAAGCTAACGATGGAGAGACGACTCTGTACGGCGCGGTTTACAGACCGGACGGTTCGAAGTTCGGTCCTCCTCCTTATAAGACGATGATCAATGTCTACGGAGGTCCTAGTGTTCAGCTGGTGCAGGACTCTTGGATCAGTACAGTAGACATGAGGACACAGTACTTGAGAAGCAGAGGCGTCTTGGTTTTCAAGGTCGATAACAGAGGAACCGCGCGGCGCGGTCTGAAGTTCGAGTCTTGGATCAAACACAGCTGCGGGAGCGTTGATGCGGAGGACCAAGTAACCGGAGCAAAATGGCTTATCGAGCAAGGTTTAGCTAAACCGGATCACATTGGTGTCTACGGCTGGAGTTACGGTGGGTACCTCTCGGCTACGCTCTTGACTAAGTACCCTGAGATCTTTAGATGCGCCGTCTCTGGTGCTCCTGTGACTTCTTGGGACGGGTACGATACGTTCTACACGGAGAAGTACATGGACCTTCCGGATGATGATCTGTATGTGAAGAGCTCGGTGATGCAGCATGTGGGGAACTTGAGGGATGATCAGCAGAAGCTGATGCTGGTGCATGGGATGATGGATGAGAATGTGCATTTTAGGCACACGGGTAGGCTTGTGAACGCGCTTGTGGAGGCGGGGAAGAGGTATGAGTTGTTGATATTTCCTGATGAGAGGCATATGCCGAGGAAGGTGAAGGACCGTGTTTATATGGAACAGAGGATTTGGGAGTTCATTGATAAGAGCTTGTGAAAGGTATGTTATATAACTTTCACAAACTTTGTTGTTCTGTTTCTTTTGGTTCTTTCATGGTAAAAAAGATGATACCCTCTCAATTCTCATATGCCTATTGATTGTGTTATTAATCATAATTAACACATGGTTTAATAATGGTTTAATTCGGTAATAATATATTATTTCATTATCTGTGTATTCTTTGAAACCTAATCTGATGATGGCCAACTCTGAGCAAAATCATTATGGGTTCGATTTCCCTTGTTCATTCGGAGAGCCTTAAGTGGTAAGAAAATGTGTATTTTGTGGGTTTCTATTAGTTTTTGGTTTCTATTAGTTATTAAAAAAAAAAAAGATAGCAAAATCAAATAAGAAAAAACAGGACTCTGAGCAAAATCAATATTTACAAGTTTGTAGCTTTCAAACAATAAAATAATTATTTTACTAAAACTTATGTTTGTTCATAAATGATTGACGTATCTCATCTAAAAAGAAGAAAGTTGGAAAAACCAAAGGGCCCAAGCCCGAGGATTTGGGAGTTCATTGATAAGAGCTTGTGAAAAGTAACACGTTCACAAACCTTTTTTTTTTTCCGATAAAGAAGTTATATCTCTCATGCTTATTGGATTGGTTATAAATTGCATTTTGTTATCATAATTCGAACGTTAATAATGTTTGAAATTGAATATATTTTCTTACATCATGAAGAACAATAAGAAAACACGGTCCTTAAGGATTAAAGGAAGAGCAAGAAGAGAAAATAAATTGTGTTCGGGCTTTTTAAGGGTTCTGATACCATATGAATCGTATTACTCGAAACACCGATTGGATCTTCTGTATTAACTAGCGTGCATCAGGGTTTTCTTCAGTGCCAACAACGCTCATACTCGGTTCAGTGGAACTATTCAAGTCCACGTCGGGTGTGTCTCCTTTTCGTAATTTTTCGGAGAAAAGACACGCTTTCAGCTCACTAGCAACTTGAGACATGGTTGGTCTTCCAGACGAAGAAAGAGTAACGCAAGACATTGCTAGTTCAAGAGCCTTCCACATAGAACTAGAGCAAAAGTCTCCAGCAAGGCTTGGATCCACAATATTTTTTATATCTCCATTTGTTAGCCTAATTCCCACCCATTCTACTATGTGAGGCTTTTCACGAGTATGATCAATCACTGGTAGACTTGTGATTATCTCCAATAATACAACTCCAAAGCTATAGACATCACTTTTCTCGGTCAGCCAATTTGTCCTGTAATATCTGTGGTATAGAAAATTTATGAAAATGAAAGCAAAGGACGATAGTTAAGTAATATATTGCTACAAGAAGATAATTTACTCAGGATCAAGATAGCCGGGTGATCCAACAACATTTGTTGACACGTGAGTTTCGCTTCCTGTTGGAGAATATCTTGAAAGACCAAAATCGCCGAGTTTTGCTTGGAAGTGCTCATCGAGGAGGATATTTGTAGATTTTACATCTCTATGAATCATTGGTGGTTTGCAGCCAATATGTAGATACTCTAATCCTGCATAAAAGAATTTTACCTAATTTTGTTGTTGAAAGCTTACAAATAAAACCAGAAAAGCTTGTAATTAAAGATTAAAAAAAAAGATACATGCGATAAGTAATGAACCTTGTGCAGTTTCTGCAGCAATCCTTAGCCTATTTTCCCAACTCAATGGTGGGCTTGCGCATTCTCCTGTACAAGGAAGTCGTGTGTGGTCATTTCCACCGAAAGTTTTTAAACATTTTCAAATATTATAACGTGATATGCTGTCATTGCAAACAAAAGAAATGGAAAGAAAATGTCGTAACCCAATTTACCGGATAGAAGTTTCCTTAAGTCTTCATTGTGCATATATTCATAAATGAGAACTAAGTGTTCTCCTTCATCACAATAGCCAACGAGACTTACTAAGTTTACGTGGTGAACTCTTATAAGAAGTTCTACCTGTCAAACCACATAAACCAAAAAAATATACTACGGCTTAGGTGAATCTAACTTTCTTAGGATATGATATGAAGTTATATACAATCACCTCTGCCTTGAATTGCTCATAGCCTTGGGCTGAGGATTGAGAGAGTACTTTAGCTGCAACCTGTTCTTCTTGATTCAAATAACCGTGATACACTATACCAAACCCTCCTTCTCCAACAACTCTCGCAAAGTTGTTCGTCATCTCCTTGACATTTCCAAAAGTAAAGCTTCTCTTTTTTGCCACAATGGGCGGGCGTAACGCTGCGAAATAAAGATCATGCATCATAAACCAAATTTGAGATTGACGTCTTCTTTTTATTAATGGAAAATAGCGTTTACCTTTCACTGACGTCTTCTTTTTATTAATGGAAATGATCAGAAGAAGCACAGCTGCAATAATACCGATGGAAGCGATTGACACAACAATGATGACATAAACTTTCCTTTTTCGTTTTCCATTAGTTCCGCAAGAAGACAAACAGAGATTTGGATTTCCTTCAACACTGTTAATTGAACATAATTATTTTATTACTAAATATAAATAGGATGGGGATTAAACAACTTCAGAAACAAAAACAAAATTTATAATGGGAAAAAGAAACATACATCAACTTTAGGCCTTTCTTTTGCATGTTACAAATAGCTTGAGGAACTGAGCCACTAAGATTATTGTAACTCAAGTCTCTGTCAATATAAATAAACACTTCGATATGAGTCAAGTTTATCATATAATGCGAGATATTGGTTCACTTAGACCACTTTTAATGTATTTTACTTTTTTTTTTCTAAAATAGAGAAATTCTATAATGTAACTGAAAGTTATCTAACGTATTTATCTAAAATAGCATTTTCCAGATACTAAGTAAAAAGAAAGTATTATTATTATTTTCTCTTAAATATAGAAAATAACAATTTTATTCGAAAAATTGAAATCGATTGGGGTAATTTTGAGTCTAAGATAAATATAGAGATGAGTTGGAAAAGTTCACGTTAATGAACCTAAATGGTATAGGGCCTTTCATGCTCAGTCTAATCATGATCTATCGCACAGTTTTTTTTTATAACTTACGGGTGCATCCGATGTTTATCTCATCTATGGAGGCAATAATCCGCTCCTAGTTACTTATTCTAATTCTGATTATAGATGATGTGGACAGCAGATAATTTATGAGTAGCTATGTGTAGTTATGTTGTGAAACCAACTCTGAAATCCAACGCGACATTGTCTACTGAATCAAAGTATTTAGCAATAATAAAAGCTGCTAAGGAAATAATCTGGTTTAGAGAGTTGGTAAGTTATTTGTAACTGAAATATTTGATTTTCTAAGGGATGAGAAAATGATTCAAGTAAAACAGGTAGGAACAACTGATAATCATGATGATATGATCACTACAATGGTTCTTCATATCACGTTTAAGCATTTTGGGACTTGTTGAAAATTGAAATCGTGTATTGTCAAGTGTTTTCAAGCTAAAGACACAGTTTGGTACATATGACACTAGGATCATGCACTTTTTGTAAATCTCTTTTGGAGGATTAAAGTTAAGGTTTATTTTTTTTTAATATGCCTTTAGTTTGCTATTTCTCGTTATGAGTAGAATAGGGTCTACGATCCAAACGGTATATAATATTCCTATAATATGGGCTACCGTTTTTAGTTTACTCATCCATATTGCACAAAAGCCTACGAGTCAATTAGCTTAGGATTTCGAACCAGAATACTTTTTAATTATACTTTTGTGTTTTCTAATCCTATTACAATCTGGACAATATTGTCAGCATCTATTAATACTTTTGTGTTTTTGAACCAAATATCTCCTTTTTGCTGTGGACATAACCAATCAATCATAATTTTTCCATCAGCTTTTCTATATTTTCATCTGTTATAAGTGTAAAAGTTTTGTTCAACTTACATGATGGTTAATGCTTTCATGCTAGAGAAAAACTCTGGGACTCCTCCAGTCAAATTATTAGTTGAAAGGTCCCTGGTGCGTGAAAATAAATGGAATTGGTTATATAACTTTGTTTCACCAAAAAAACTTAACATTTTACCTAAAAAGAAAAGAGAATATCTAACGAAATGATGTTGCACCTATTACAATAAAAGAACAGTTTAATAATCTGCATCCTGTTGAGCTGTTGCGAACATAAAGGTGAGGAGAGACTTACAATTTTTGTAGCTGGCTTAGATTTGTTACGTCAGGTGATATGGTACCATTCAATCCACTTGCAGACAAATCTCTGATTGAAGAGCAATGCACATTTCAGTTAACATGCACATTATAATATCACAGGTGAAGGTTTGCGTCTTTCGACTGATCCTACGTACAAAGAAATAATTCTTAGGGAAGTAGATAGATTAGCGCTACTGCAGCTTAGACCATCCCACTTGTACAGTACAGGAGAACATGGATCCCCTTGCCAATTGATTTTGTGTAATCTATAAGTAGCTTGGATTTTCTTGATTGCAGTCACTGCCATACAAAGTTCGTGGTTGTCAATTATAACATTTTAAAATAACATAAACTATTATTAAAACGAGGAATGTATAAAGACGATGTCATGTAGTTAACATACCGTCGTTTTCATCCGTTTCTAAATTAGGTAGCTGGAGAACTCCAAAAGCCTCAATGACATTAAGCAGCGGTGGGAGAGTTGACGATTTAGCTTTTACGAGGGCCAAATCCAATGCGCAGATACGATCCTCACACATATTGATAGATTTTAGAGGTACAGTCTCTACCATATACTCTAGAGGTCTATATCCAGTGTAAAAAGTATGATTGTTACATAAAACATCAAATATTCTAGTATCATTCGGCTGGAGGACTTGTATATCAGCAAAGTGAAGGTACATATCAACTTGGTAGTACGGTTTCCGCAATAACCAGCTCATTTTCATCGGCTTACTGGAATTTTTGGGTGTCACAGCCTCTGAAAATAAACGTTGTGGCATTTCAAAGGGATCGGAACTACTTACATTGAGGGTGGTGTTTATTTGTGTCCAATCAGAGCCTACCTCAACCTCTGTATACCAGTTACGATCATGGACATCATATGGATACCTGGCACAATGATGTTATCAGACGTGTATGTTGAACATTAAGTTTTGATTGTGATTTGTGACTAACATTAAACTATGGCTATAATGGTTGCCTTGAGAAGAATGGAGAAAAATATAAATTAGAAGAAGACGCTATTTTTTTTTTTTTCTGAAGACGCTAATTAATTTTCTCTTATTTGTATTTCACTAAAGGAAATACGATTGTCTGGTACGCTGAGAAGCCTATATAATATAGAACAATATATATACGTTTGTTTACGTTTGTTTCAATAACTGAAAAGCACATAGTTGAGCAAATTAAAATCAAAGCACTTACCGAATCTGAAGATCAAATTCGTCAAAATCTCGGATAAAGCGTTGTCTAAATAAGAGCTTCAGGGAGCCGGATTCAGTATTGTAACTATCTTCTCTCATGGGCCGTAGTTCTAAGCCTGATATGAACGGCGTTGTTGTTCCTGTCTTAACAAGACATATGTCCAAAGAGTTTGACATTGACATGTGAATAATCTCCTCTACGATACCTTCTTGAATTGTGATCTTACTGATATCCGAAAGTTGGTCTTCAAAATCTATGGTTGTCCACAAGTTAGGGCCTACGTGGAGATCAAATTTGGGCATAATTTTAAGACCATCGTAGTTTCCATATGCGAAGACAGCTCTAATAAGATAAGTTATGCCCGGCACAACAGTTAGATTGTAGCAATTCCTTGGTCCTTCGGGAAAATATCGCAAGCGTCTATATGGCTTCAAGTACTCAATTTCGTCATTATTGATTCTGCCCCTTTCTCCGGTGCGGATGAAATCAGCATCCGATGAATAAATCAAACTGGTTGAATATTCGGTGTAACTAGACTCATTACTTGGCATTCCACAATCCAAGCTGATGAATCCTAGAAGAAGACATTGAAACAACAGACGGAAGGCGTTAAGTATTTGAACTATCTGTAAATTTTGTTTACATTCAAATGAAAAGTGACAAGGAATTTTTTGTCAAAAAAAAAGTGACAAGGAATTTTAATGCAGAGATGGTTTATTCACAAAGACGTAAAATACCTAGTTGACCTTGAGCACTAGCAAGATGTGTAATGAAAAACCTCCCCATCAGCACCAAGAAAAATACACTTGGAATACCTTCCATTTACAAAGAGTTAAGATTGATCCTTTATTAACCAAATGCAAACATAAAGAGAAAGAGGCTATTAGCTTAACTCGAGAAAAGGAGGAAATAAATAAATGATAAAAGATGCCCCTCCAGGTTGGTGTTGTAACATTTCAATTAGGAGTTTTTAGCACGTCGCCCTATTCTCATGTGCATATCAACTGGGATCTACGATATAAAATCAAACTATATCTTATTTGAGAAATTTGATTTAATATCGCAATTATATTATATATCTCAAAATTGTGAAACATAATAATTTTTCAATTTAGAAAATATATCTTAAAGTCACACAATAATTTATTTAGTAGTATGTCTGATTGTGATGAGATATGTTTTGGTGGTCTTTACTAAGTTTAGGAACATGTGTTTGAGCTGCTGCATACTTGGGAATGTTTTTTACTGTTCTTCTGCAGAAGACAAGTAAATAACTCGGTCAAAGATTTATCTGATTTAATGATAAAAAGTTATATCTCTCATACCTATTGGATTGGTTATAAATTTCATTATATCTCTGGATTGGGTTTTTATCTTTATGTTCAATTCATTAATTAATAAAAATAAAATAAAATAATGTATTAAATATAGGTAAACAGAAAATTTAACGATTAACTTTTAGCAACTATTGTAAAAATATGTTTCATAACTTTCAAGTAAGAAAATACTCCCTCCGTTTTAAAATGTTACATATTTTAGATTTTTCACACATCTTAATAAAACACATTAAATTTTATTATTTTCGTGATTATTTTTTTTCCATAATTTTTAGCCAATAAAAGTCCAATAAGTGAAATTAAGTTTTTTAAAATTTGCCATTATTTAATAAAATATGCATTGAAAATGTAAAAAATAAATTTTTTTGAAACAAAAAGTTTTCTCTAGAATATGTAACTTTATGAAAAGAGAGAGTATTTTTTTACTAAAACTTATCTTAAATTAATTATGGCTTCATAAATCTAAAATCCGGCATTTAAATAAATGAATATATATAACTCAAAAATCTCTTCGACAAAATGAAATTGAAAGGGCCCAATCTTGAAGGCCCATGGTTATTATTTAATTGCTTGAACCGTAAGCAAATGCGTCCGTTACAAAAAAACAGTATACTGCCGTGGAGAGGAGTTCACGACGTTAGAGATGGCATGAAACTTCCGTCAGAAAAGTCAGCGAAGGTCAAAAACCTATAAATAGAACCCCTTCATTTCGCTGCTGTTCAAAGGATGACTTGTCACTGTTTGTAATCTCTCTCTCCTTCTTTTTTTTTTTGAGAAATCCAATTGTGGCCATTTGAATTTGTTATCTCTCTCTCCTTCTGGGAACGCGCTCGCTGAAATTTTCTCGGGAAAAGAATAAAGGTGCTTTCCAGATTCTCGGATAATCGGCGACGAGTCGATTTTAATCGAATCTATTTCTATTCCACCTACTCGATTGATTCTATCGCTTCACGGATTTTGAACTCCGAGGTATGAACAAAAACATTTTTTAAAAAGTTTTCGATCTCTTTGAAGAATCGATTTGTTTGGTGTTATCTCCTCCGATCATGAATGATTTTAAATGTATATATGTTCAGTGATGATCGATAAAGGTGAGTAGAAACCTAGATTCCTGTGGCGGTTACATATTCTGAATGCTCGTTAAGATGATCGGAGATTTATGTTTAGTGATGAACAAACAATGGATAGTATCAGTATTTTGATGATGGATTAAGATATATATATCTAGAACTTGTCTCAGATGTATGAGTGTGAGAACTAACCTATAATTAACTTTATTAGAGTCAGAGATATAACTTTGAATAACTTAGGCCAGGCTGTATTGGCTTTAGATAAGGACGTTGACCTGGAAACCTAATTTGTGGCCGTTGTTTGGTTATGCTTATTTTAAGCTAAATTTAGCTTTTGAAGATTTCTAATTATGTAAGATTAAGACCAAAAGTTTTTCAAAGGTTATATAGAGTCTGCTAAGATAATGTTAAAGAGTCTTGTTCATCATCCATCCAAAGAGAGCAGAGGTTGGTTGAACCCTTTTTTTTTCTTTTTTTTTTCTCAAAAAGGTTTATATAAAATTAAAGACTTGTTCATCATCCATACAAGAGAGGAGAGGTTAACGGTTAACGTTTTTTTTTTCATTAAAGGTAAAAATCTTTTTGTGTTTGATCTGAACATTTTACATCTTGTTTAATCTGTGGTTAATTAATTGGAATAGTGATTGATCTTTGTAAGAGTTTTTTTTTACAGATTTTGAATTTCTCTTTGTCATTAAATATCCTTGACTGATTCCTTTGGTCATTTCAGGTTCTTTGCTTTCATGCAAATGAAAGGGTAACCAAAGGTGGTTTGGGATTGGTTTAAGTTCAGTATGAATCCTTGAGAGATATTTGCTTGGCAAAGATGTGAATTACAAAACCTTTGTTTTAGAGTTCCTGAATCCGTGCAGGGAACTTGGTCTCTTTTTAAAGTACACGGAAGAAGATTAAAAGGTTTGAGTTTCCAGCTCTGGAGGATTTAGAAAGAAGCTGTATAGTTTGGTATGTCATTTGCTAGTGTAGCTCTATGTCCAGCCTTGGAAGAATTTGTCAACTTCCCACGGTTTGGTTTGAACTTAGACGACCCAATCCTGATATTCCTTAACATCGCCGAATCTCTGAACCCGATGCGGGTCATGGAGTCAGATTCTCTTGCGTCCGTGAAGCTGACGATTCAGAGTATCAAGGGATTTTTTGTGAAGAAGCAGAAGCTGCTCTACGATGGTCGAGAGCTAGCTCGAGATTACGTTCTCGCGAACGAGAAGCTGTTGCGTTTGGTTATTAAGCTTTCTGATCTCCAAGCCATGACCCTTGGTGGTAAGGCGATTGAGCTCTTTCTTGAGAGGAGTAGAAGCGTTGGTTACGTGAAGCAGAAGTTAACCGAGCTCGGGAGTAGTGCATTGTATGATGGACTCACGTTGGATGGTGAAGAGCTAGATGATGACCAGAGACTCGTCACTGATCTCTGTAAAAACGGAGAGAATGTGATTCACTTGCTGATTAAAAATCCATCTAAAGATTTCTTTGTGGAGCCTCTTGTTGTTAACCGTGAGATTGAACTGCCTTCACTGCTCAAAGAGCTTATCAGCTCAACTATAGATGGCTTGGAGAAAGGAAACGCCCCTATCAAATCATCTGATGGGTCAGGGGGAGCTTACTTCATGCAAGACCAATCCGGACACAAGTATGTATCCGTCTTCAAACCAATAGACGAGGAGCCAATGGCCGTGAACAATCCACACGGACAACCTCTTTCAGTCGACGGGGAAGGACTAAAGAAAGGCACACAAGTTGGTGAAGGAGCTTTTAGAGAAGTAGCAGCGTACATTTTGGACTACCCCATGACCGGACCACGAACTTTTCCTAATGACCAACCCGGTTTCTCTGGAGTTCCACCAACAGCAATGGTCAAATGTTTGCACAAAGACTTCAACCATCCCAATGGTTATAGTTTCTCTCAAGAGAACGCGAAGATTGGTTCGTTGCAGATGTTTGTGAGCAACGTTGGAACTTGTGAAGATATGGGATACGGAGTCTTCCCTGTTGATCAGGTTCACAAGATATCGGTTCTGGACATTAGGCTTGCTAATGCAGATCGTCATGGTGGTAACATTTTGGTTAGCCGAGATGGAAATGATGGTCAGATTGTGCTTACACCAATCGACCACGGCTATTGCTTTCCAAATAAGGTAAACAACATAAGCTACACTATATTTTTGAACATTAGCTACAATATATTTCGACTAAAACCACTTTTATGTGTCTAGTTTGAAGACTGCACATTTGAGTGGCTATACTGGCCTCAAGCAAAAGAGCCATACTCTTCACAGACACTTGAATACATTAAAACCTTGGACGCTGAGCAAGACATAGAACTTCTGAGGTTCCACGGTTGGGAGATTCCGCCTTCATGCGCCCGTGTCTTCCGCATCTCCACCATGCTTCTCAAGAAAGGTGCTGCGAAGGGTCTCACACCTTTTGCCATTGGAAGCATAATGTGCAGGGAAACACTCGAGAAAGAATCTGTGATCGAACGAATCATCTGTGATGCTGAAGCAATGGTGTCCCCAGAGACGACCGAAGAGGAGTTTATAAGCACAGTCTCTGCTATTATGGATCGATGCCTCGACCAGTATTCTCTGAACTGAAAATATCACAACCCCAAGATTCCACTCATGACTGTATATTCGGTGTCCATAACAATAAATAAGCGTCACGCTCTTTGGACTCAATCTTAGCTTTTGGAAACAGTGATTTGGTAATGATGATTGGGTTTATAGAATCGTCATGCTTCTGTGGTTTGTTGGGTTTGATAACCTTCATGTGTTACTTATTTCAGTTCTGGATGATGAACAAGTCTTTTACATATAAATATATTATACTACGGTTTCAAAATACCATAGTGGATGATGAACAAGTCACTTACATATTTACTATACCACGGGTTCAAAATTTGTCGCAATTCATATATGTTAATATTATTTGACTCTGTTTTACTTATCTTTTCCTTCAAATATATACTCCTGCAGAAAATGGATCTGTTACAGACTATAACATAAAAATGAAAATTGAAAGACGAAAAACTCAAAAGATTTCTAGCATTTTGAAGCAAACAAAAGAGTGAATGTCATTGATCAAACTGGTGCGACATAATGGTGAACAAAGGATCCGATCCCACCATTAGTATTTGGTGGACACCTTATTTACATACAAATAAGGTATCAAAGGTGCTAGTTTCATTAACAAATTTTCTTAGCCCTGTAAATAATTTAGATCTTGCTAAAATTTGAACGAATAACCTAGATATTGAGTCCAACAACAATGAAATTTCCCATCGAAACTTACACATATGCTTACTCTATTTTGTTGGTTTTTATTTGAAGTCAGTAACATGCATGATGCATGCTGCATCCTGCATGCATGCATATTTAACAACAACAAAAAGTAGAGAAAATTGTTTTTTAAGCAAAAATGATAACACTATGCTTCATTAGATTAATTTCTATTACTATTTTTTTTGCTTCTAATGCCTTTTTAGTATTTTCGAAAATAAATTAAATAAATAGTTTTACAAACAAAAAAAAATTCAAAAATAATAACTACTGATGAAATACCTATATCAACTTAGTGATATTTTTTTCAGTTATAAAAATATTTAAATCATAATTTCATATTTTGTTCTACATAAAATAAAATTGACATTCTACAAAATAAAAAGTGAAATCCATTTTTTTATTGAATTTACTATGTTTAGAATACGTGATCTAACTAAATAATAATAATCTAAAAATATATAAAATACACATTATGCACTTAACATATCAATCTAAAATCTGTAGAAATAAAAATCTACGCATTATTAGAAATCATATTTTTAGTGCCGTATATAATTATTACAAGATTTGAGAAATATTCTGGCGATTCTACATCCAACAATTTTACATGTATTATAAAGATTTATGTCTGATTGCATCGTGTAAACCACTAATAAACTTTTAGTCAAACTGTTCGATTAATGGGCTTCCATAATATTTAGTAACAGTTATGCATATAGAATCATTTATCTTGAAATGTATATTATAATAATATTATTATGCCCTTGATGGAATAAGATTATTCGCTTTTAAATATCTCTATGTAAATATACTTTATCACTAAGTTGTAACTTGTAAAGTATTCTATTTTATCAAGTCATGAAGTACGAAATATATATAATTTTAGTATAAGCATAATTAGTTTCTTTTTTCGTTCTGATTATTTGTATTCTATGTGTTATTCTAGTCTTAAGAAAGAAAAAAGAAGAAATTTAAATTTTTTTAAAAATAACTTCTTACTTTATGCATAAAAAGTTTAAACATTTCTCAGTATAGTAGCATTAATTCAAAGAGGTTGACCACAAAACAAAATAAGTTAAATAGCTTTTACATTCACACACACATATGGAGAACAACAGCATTAGAAAGGTAGAAGAAACCTAACTAAGGTAGATAGAAGGTTTCCAAACTGCCTTATGTCGTTCACATAGAAAAAGAGATCCCATTTTAGTTCACAGAGTATTTATAGAATTTGTTTCAAATGATGACAAAAGAAAAAAGGGTACCCAAGCCCGTGGATGATGATCTGAACAGATGGAAAAGACATTTAACAAACCAATATTATCGAAAAGGGGTGGGAGGATGTTGACTTTAGTCCATACGAGGCTTATGGTCTAAGGTTGTAGATTTTCCAATTTGCTGTCTCCCACCATTGCTCAAGTCCATGAGCCTTCTTCAACGGCTTCTCAAGCACATTAGATGTCTCAACATCAGATTTGTTCATGTTTACTAACATATCGGCTGACGAAAGAAGTAGAATAGGTTCTCCGCTTTCTATTCCGAAAGTTAGACACCTAAGAGAGATTGAAGCACTGATTCTCTCAAATTTGCCTAATCCGATACATGCCATGAATGTTTTGTATTTGAAAATATCAATGCATTCTGAACAGAATCCATCTGATGGGTTCACATATAAGTAAGGTGTCCACGCTGCTAATCTTGGATCGTCTTCTTGAGTCTGTAATACTCAAAGAAAAAAAGAAAAAAATAAAGGAAACTATTAAGAGAATATTAAATTTAGTTGTTTTAGTTTATGGTTTTTTTTTTCTGAAACACAAACTTATATTAAACTAGATCTCGACCCGCACAACCGTGCGGATAATTATTTTCATTTTTATACATGTAACTATCTAGTTTACATTAGTGATATATAATTTTAATATTTACCAAATTATTAATAGTTTATAGCATTTTCAAATATAACAATTTTATAGCTTGCATGCAGTAATTTATTTATTTTTGTTTCAAATTATTAGTGATATTTCTCTTATTAAAACATGAACACTAATTAAAATATTACATTCTTTGATATTTACGATAAAATCCATTCAAATTAATATTAACCTAGATATTAATTTCCTTAAAAGTATACTTGTATTTTAGGTTTTGATCATACATATATATTAATCGAATTATTGTATGATTTAAATATTTAACTGAATAAATGTAATTTATGCTAATGACAAAAATTGGTATAATATCTATTGCATTTTCAAAATTGCACAAGATAAAAGATACAAAACAATCACATTAATGAATAGTATATGAATATGGTTTATATAAAAAACTTGATTATATTTTTGTAAACAAAACAGTCATATACTTCTATTATCAAAGTA
The DNA here is from genome assembly GCF_000801105.2 of Raphanus sativus. NCBI lineage: Eukaryota > Viridiplantae > Streptophyta > Magnoliopsida > Brassicales > Brassicaceae > Raphanus > Raphanus sativus. Next base: position 30,150,218 of record NC_079519.1, on the reverse strand, counting down.
TGAAATAAAACCATCTATTATATTTAATAACATTTAAAATCTACTTTATTAAAACAGAAGTACACATATAAAAATATTGTTAGTTTTCAGTGTTATTTACACTTCCATGCCACTGACATTAAATAATATTTCCTATTTTAATGTTGTCTTTTCCACTTTGATTAATATGTTTTCCAAAATTAAATTTGAATTAAATACACAATTAAATAATATTTCCTATTTTAATATTTTGTCTTTTCCACTTACATTAATCTGTTTTCTAAAATTAAATTTGAATTAAATACACTTCATTAAATTCTCAATTAAATCAATGTCAAATTAAAAAAAAAATACATTTTTATTGGACAAACAATTCATGGAAATTATAATATCAACTATTCATTTAACAAATCTGAACGAAAAAAATATTACCAAATTTGAAACGAAATTAGATAATATCCAAAAGGATTTACCATTTGGTATCTAGAAAACCATAACCAAACCTTATCTGAACAAAATATTTCGGATATTCGAATGTATTTAAATCATATTTATATACTTCACTATTTTAGCTATTTTTCGAGTTAATATCCAAGATATAAGCTATTTTAAGTTGTTTAAAATATTTGAAATATAAAAAATAATCAAAAGTAAACATCTAAAGTAGATAAACAATAATCAAAACACAAAAAATACTTAAAATATATATTTATTCTTCATCCAAATATTCAAGTTAAACCTATTTTAAATTTTAATTTAGGTACTTTAACTTACATTACTCAAATTTACATGTTATATTTTTTTAGATTTAAGGATATTTAAAGATATATAAATTTTGAAAATTTAAAAATAGTTTAAACGGTTTATCAAACCCGAAAAGTTCCAAATCCAACCGGAACCAAAGTTTATAAATACCCGAAAAGAGCTAGAATCTTTAAACTCGAAAATCTCAAACCCGAATAGATTTTAACCGAATTTGAGTGGATATCCAAATACCCATCCCTAGCTTAGTCAATATAAAACGATCAAATATTATAAATATACTATTTAGTATAAATAAACAAAAACTAAAACTGAAAATTAATACCCGTGCGGTCGCACGGGTCAAGATCTAGTAGCACTTAAAATAGAAACTGAATGCACTTTTAAAATAGCTTTGTAGACCTATTGTTCATATTGATGATCTATTTTTCAATTATGTGATACAAATATTAACAAATCTTAATTTTTAGAGATCAAAGATTTAATTGAAAATATTTTATAAATTTATATCACAAAATAATACAAAATTGTACATGGGTTTAATATAATTACAAAATTAATTAGATACTTAAAAATGTTTATTTTAATAAAAATAAAATATACATCTAGTCTATTATTAATTACGAAATTAATTAAATATTTAAAAGATTTTTAAAGTGAAAAACGAATTATAACATTAATATTTTAAATAAATACGAATATATATTTATATAGTAAATAAATAGATTTGAAAAGATTTTATTTGGATGTAATTAAGAGAAAATCTAGGAATATCTATTTATAATATATTAATGAAACAAATATGTCTATGTATATCATTAATGAATGAATAAGTTGTAATTTCTAGTAATGGTCCATTTAATTAAATATCACACATGGATGAGAAGTCATGACTTCTCTTTTAATATAATAGATGCTTAAGCAAGTTAGGTAATAGCCATTGCTACAACATTATCTGCCAATTCTCTCTTTGCTAAACAATCTGCTTCATTGTTTTAGTTTATGGTTTAACAAGTTAAATATCAACATGGTTTTTGAAAAAAAAAACGAAAGTGCATTTTCAACAACGAGATCCCCCTGTTTATACCAAGATTATAATCTCTTCTTTGCTAAAAGATATATATTTTTTTCTCAGAAAAAGATAAATATTTCAAAATAAAAGTTGGTTCAAAAAGCTTTATGTTATGCATTTTCTATGCAAACTGTATTAGAATGTATTTTGCTATTTTTTTGTAATAGAGATGCGATTTGCTTTGGTGAAAAAAAAATAGATATGTGATTTACCTCCAATGTATTTCTTTAAAATAGTCATTTTTAAATATAGAGTTAAAATACAAAAATGCTATTTCTTATTCTATAAATAGAGATTCAAATAGCAAACACTATTTTAGAGAATAAAATAAATGTGGGATAAAATATTTTTTACTCTAGATAATATTTTTTTTGGACAACTCTAGATAATATATTATAGAGACAAATATAAAGGTTGAAGATGTTCTAATAGGGACGAACTGTAAATTTCAAGAAAGAAGAACACTTATTCAAATACTATTTGTTTAAAGTTATAGAAAATAATTAATGGAAGAAAATAATACATTTATAATCAATTAATAGACATTTTTTAGAAACAGATGAAGTATTATTTACCTGTTGATAAGCGACCACGGCCACTTTGATGCAACTCTCAGCGAAGAGAAACATGCCTTTAAACACATCAATATTAGGTATTATGCCTAGAGAGCTAAGCAAGATGGGCGGGTTGAATGCGAAGGTTTTGAGGGGGAATCTATCTTTCGCCAAGGTCCTCCCGACCATCAGCGCTATACCTGCTCCCAGAGAGTGTCCAGCTAACCAGACAGATGTTGTCTCGGTAGGGTGTTTCTCCAGTACATTTTTGACTGCTTGTGTGGCTTGTTGAAACCTACTGCCTTTATTAAGGTTGTTGAAAAAGCATCGCATGCCTTCTTTCACATCAGAATACCAAGTTTCTGATTTAAGAAGCGTGCCGCGAAAGGCAATGACGGAACGCGGACGCATTTCAGAATAATGTTCATTCTGGTATTTGTTATTCTCGAAAACGGCGCCGTATATGGATCCATCATCTTGGTTGATCAAGATCGTGGCTAAAGAGAAACCGAAGGATTCCCACCAGCGGTTGGTTAGTGGGTTCACTTGCTTTTCCTGTTGCAATAAGTAGACTCCCTGTATCAAACTTGACATCACTACGGTTCGATGGTAGGAGTCTGACCTATTAAAAACAAGGCAACTATATATTAGTATTAACAGGGGCGGAGCCAGCTTATTAAATCAGGAGTACGTGCACCCGTAAACATATGCATATTTAGAATTGTGTGTATGAGAACATTGAAACTTTGCTAGATAACAAGATAAAATTAGCTTCTGCACCATCAATATTCGTAGTATAGGAAATCAAAAAATAAAATTGTACCAATCAATGTATGGAAGATGCTTGGGATTAGAGTTCTTTGAACCCCTCGCTCCTCCTCCCATTCTTCTTCTTCTTCTTCTTTCCAATTACATACAAAACTAGTCTTAATCCAAACGGTGATGAACAAAATGCAAATTGTAGTACAAATTAATTTAGGTCTATGCAAAACAATATATACATCATCTTCACCATGTATTCTGATGCAACCCTGTCCGGCCTAAACCGTGGGACATGTTCTATCATATTCTTAGTAAACCATATATATCATTGTTGGAAACAGGAAAACAAACGCAGAAAATGCAAACTACACTATTAGACAACCAGTTTCGATTTAGAAAAACTTGGCCAAATATTAAACTTAATTTGGTGGATTTTATGTCTGAATAAATTAATATCCAAAAGTTAGTGAGATTTAAATTAAAAGAAACTGAACATACCTTTTTCTCTCGAGGTAGATCAGAATAAACTTTAACCAGATTTGATGAGATATGAGATCACAGGTTGAAGAAAGTATTTCTTATTTATAAAACAAGTTTACTACTAAATGTGAGACCTAAAATCAACCAAATTTAGTTGAACTTTGTTTTGGTTGAAGATAATAGTCCTTCTAGGAAAGCACATGCAGAGGAAATGTCAAGGAAGCAACCTGTCTTTAACAAAGAGGAAATTTCTCACATATCGCATAAATACAAGTTTTGGATTAAAAATAGCAACTATTTTAAAATGTTTAAGTGTTGGCAGAAACTCATAACAGAATAATTAAAATTCTTTCTAGTGGGAACTTTTAAAAAAATATATTTGGATTGGAGAATCCGAACATAGTATTTGAATTTAATTTGTAGCTAACTTAGGGTGAGCAAGTATTACATGATAATTTATACTATTTTTAAAATCTAAATTAATTTTATGAGATTTGGAACACAAGTTTATATGTGTGTTATTTCTCTTAAGAAAACTGAATCACAAACTCGTTTTAGGGTAACAAGGGTAATCATGACAGTAAGTGAGTTATTTTTGGGGTGATGAGCATACCAATTGAGTAGATTGTTTATTACTCCATTGGTTTCATTTTAATTATCGTTTTGTGTTTATTCAAACAGATTAAAAATATTTAATTTCACATGTTTTTAAAAATAAAACATTGTTACCTATACATCTAACCATATTTCAACTAATAAAAAATAAATTGAAAAATATTATTAATAAATTTTGCATTAAAATTTTAAAATCGCGTTTATTTTTAAACGAATATTTTATTCTACAAAGACAATTCAACTGAAACGGATGGAGTGATTTTTCCTATTATGTTTATACCATTTTGAAGAAAGTATTTCTTATTTATAAAAAAAGTTTACTACTAAATGTGAGACCTAAAATCAACCAAATTTAGTTGAACTTTGTTTTGGTTGAAGATAATAGTCCTTCTAGGAAAGCACATGCAGAGGAAATGTCAAGAAAGCAACCTGTCTTTAACAAAGAGGAAATTTCTCACATATCGCATAAATACAAGTTTTGGATTAAAAAATAGCAACTATTTTAAGATGTTTAAGTGTTGGTAGAAACTCATAACATAATAATTACAATTCTTTCTAGTGGGAACTTAAAAAAAAAAATTATTTGGATTGGAGAATCCGAACATAGTATTTGAATTAATTTGTAGTTAACTTAGGGTGAGCAAGTATTACATGATAATTTATACTATTTTTAAAATCTAAATTAATTTTATGAGATGTGGAACACAAGTTTATATATGTGTTATTTCCCTTAAGAAAACTGAATCACAAACTCGTTTTAGGGTAACGAGGGTAATCATGACAGTAAGTGAGTTATTTTTGGGGTGATGAGCATACCAATTGAGTAGATTGTTTATCACTCCATCGGTTTTATTTTAATTGTCGTTTTATGTTTATTCAAACAGATTAAAAATATTTAATTTTACATGTTTCTAAAAATAAAACATTGTTACCTATACACCTAACCATATTTTCAACCAATAAAAAAATAAACTGAATAATATTATTAATAAATTTTGCATTAAAATTTTAAAATCACGTTTATTTTGAAACGAACATTTTATTCTAGAAAGACAATTCAACTGAAACGGATGGAGTGATTTTTTCCTATTATGTTTATACCATTTTGACTAGTTTCATCTCCAACTTACGTCTATATTTTTCTCTAAATTAATAAATTCTATAATACATATATGTTTTGTCTAATGTATGTTTGTAAATTATAGATCCCGTCTTTTAGAACAAGTATAGATGAATTCTATTTTATCTTTTGTTATAAATGAAATAGCATTGTATTATATTTTCTTCCCAAAATAAATAAATTATTATAAAAACATATATTGGAGCTTCTTTATTTTTGAAAAATATATAAATGAGTTAGAAATTATTTCTAAATAATAATTAAAAATTCAAACAAGTTTTTTGAGTGTAAGAATATCTCCATCCAAACTCGATATTTTACTTTAAAATAGAGTGATAAATTGAATAGGAAAAAAATAAAAGCATAAATTTTTAAGAGTATTTCTATTTTTACTTTATAATACTCCATAATGGGATAATATTTTATTTTTTATTCATATTCTATTTCCCACTCTAGTTTTGGAGTAAATTATGAAGTGAATACGAAGACTACCTTAAATGCATATGAATCGATAGAGAGCACGTCGACTCTGACGATGTCATATTCCTGAATAATAGAGCAAGTCATCGACGGCATATTCCCAATTCCCAAATATAAATGCTATCGCTAAAGACTTAAGAGTGCTACCATTTTGGTTGACTGAAAGATATTGGCCATCTAATTAAAAACCGTTGGCTGTATTATGCAAAAGGTTCATTTTCATCCCTTCTCTTCATTTCCAGTCCTATCCTATCCTATCCGCGTGGGCACAAACGAAGGATGTTTCCACTTGTATCATATATCAATAAGTCAGTTTGTGGAAACTTTTAAACATTGCGTATAATTCATGTAAATAATATAAAGGACAATGCAATGTATCATTCGAATGTGGGATGTTTCTACTATCTTTCGCATGAGCTGGTATACTCGCTTGATTGAGTGAAAGAGCTAGGTAATGGTCAAAAATGCATGCTATGCATGTTTTGATTTGATCTTTGGGTTGACTTCATTATCCATTCCCAAGTCTTGCAACCCATATTATTTCCCCAATGATATATGAGTTCTTTGGAAAATTTCCCAAACTAATAATTTGAATTATAGATTTCACTAGGTAATAAAGAGCCGAATGGGCCCAAACTCATGGGCATTCAAATGTTTCAAAATCCATAACACATTTTTAACCATTTCTTTCCTATGATTCTTAAGCCTCCGGTCTAACGCGTCTTCATTTAGACATGGTTGGTAATAGTCAGGCGCAAGTAGACCTGAACGTTTTTACCCCGAAGCACCTATTTAAATCCAAACCGAAAAAAGTTGAAACTGGATTCAAATCTTTATATAAAATATTTGAATAAGACTTATAAGCTTAATATTTTCGGGTTTAGTTATAACCCGAACCGAGCCGAAATCCGAAATAGAATTCAAAAATATTCGAAATTAATTAAATATGTTAATGTTTTTATATATGATAAGATAACTGTATTATATTATTCGAAACATTTTTGTAATTCATTCTATTTGTTATATTGAATACTTTTTAGTTAGTTTAGATAGTTTAACTAATTTTTAATTATATTTATGAATAATTTATATATTTTTAGATTTTTTTGTCAATTTTTCAAATTTAAAAATATTTTGAACAGTTTTAGATATTAGTTACAATTTGATCCGAAGTGAACCCGGAAAAGACCGAAGCGAACCTGGAAAAAAACGAAGCAAATCTGACCTGGTAATTAATAAAATTCAAATGAGATTTATGAACATAATATCAAAATCTGAATCAACAAGGTCTAGGCACAAGCCTCATTTTTGTTCCCGCGAATGAGAAGCTGTTGCATTTGGTTATCAAGCTTTCTGATCTCCAAGCCATCTGTTTGAAGACCTTTGGTGGAAAGGTGGTTGAGCTCTTTGTCGAGAGGAGTAGAAGCGTTGGTTACGTGAAGCAGAAGTTAAGCGAGCTCGGGAGTAGTGCATGGGATCATGGACTCACGTTGGATGGTGAAGAGCTAGATGATGAGCAGAGACTCGTCATCACTGATCTCTGTAAAAACGGAGAGAATGTGATTCACTTGCTGATTAAAAATCCATCTAAGATTTCTTTGTGGAGCCTCTTGTTGTTAACCGTGAGATTGAACTGACTTCACTTCTCAAAGAGCTTATCAGCTCAACTATAGAGGGGTTAGAGAAAGGAAACGCCCCTATCAAATCATCTGATGGATCAGGGGGAGCTTACTTCATGCAAGATCAATCCGGACACAAGTACGTATCCGTCTTCAAACCCATTGACGAGGAACCAATGGCTGTGAACAATCCCCACGGACAACCTCTTTCAATCGACGGGGAAGGACTTAAGAAAGGCACACAGGTTGGTGAAGGAGCTTTTAGAGAAGTAGCAGCGTACATATTGGACTATCCCATGACCGGACCACGAACTTTTTCTAGTGACCAACCCGGTTTCTCTGGAGTTCCTCCAACAGCAATGGTCAAATGCTTGCATAAAGACTTCAACCATCCTAATGGTTATAGTTTCTCTCACGAGAACGCAAAGATTGGTTCGTTGCAGATGTTTGTGAGTAACGTTGGAACTTGTGAAGATATGGGATACGGAGTCTTCCCAGTTGATCAGGTTCACAAGATATCGGTTCTAGACATTAGGCTTGCTAATGCGGACCGTCACGGTGGTAATATTCTGGTTAGCCGAGATGGAAATGATGGTCAGATTGTGCTTACTCCTATCGACCATGGCTATTGCTTTCCAAATAAGGTAAGCGATTACATTTGGTCTGATTTATATTTTGAGTATTTGGACTAAAACAAACTTATTTGTTCAGTTTGAGGACTGCACATTCGAGTGGCTATACTGGCCTCAAGCAAAAGAGCCATACTCTTCAGAGACATTGGAATACATCAAAACCTTGGACGCTGAGCAAGATATTGAACTTCTTAGATTCCACGGTTGGGAGATTCCGTCTTCATGCGCCCGTGTCTTCCGCGTCTCCACCATGCTTCTCAAGAAAGGTGCTGGACAAGGTCTCACACCTTTTGCCATCGGAAGCATTATGTGCAGAGAAACACTAGAGAAAGAATCTGTGATCGAACAAATCATCTATGATGCAGAGGCCATCGTGTCCCCAGAGACGACAGAAGAGGCGTTTATCAGCACAGTCTCTGCTATTATGGATCGCTACCTCGACCAGTACTCTCTGAACTGAAAAATATCGTTATTGCATACTCAGGATTTCGCTCACTACTCTTACGCAAGATGTATATCCCTGTTCATAAAAAAAGTAATAAGTGTATCAATGCCTTTGAACTCAACCTTGGCTTTTGGAAACAGTACGTGGGTTGGGTTTATAGAATGGTCATGTTTCTGTGTTTCTGGGTTCAATAAGGTTCCTGTGTTACTCATTTCAGCTATGGATGATGAACAAGCTCATTTTTATATATACTAAATTACTAATACTATGGATCGGATGAACTTATATCTTATATTATTATGACCCGAGCAAAAATATTTTTTGTTTTATATATTTTTAGAATTTAGTTTTTATATTTATGGTTTTTAGTCGTATTTATGTTTTTTTTTTGTATAATATTAAGAAATTTTATTAATTGTATTAAAGTAGTTGGACCACATCTATATTAATGAACATCTATATTAATAGTTCACTAGATCTTGATCCGTGCGACTGCACGGATATTAATTTTCAGTTTTAATTTTTATTTATTTATACTAAATAGTATATTTATAATATTTGATCGTTTTATATTGACTAAGCTAGGGATATGTATTTGGGTATCCACTTGAATTCGGTTAAAAAAATTTCGGGTTTGAGATTTTTGAGTTAAAGATTCTAGCTCTATTCGGGTATTTATAAACTTTGATTCCGGTTTGATTTAGATCTTTGCGGGTTTGATAACCTGTTTAAATTATTTTAAAATTTTCGAAATTTATATATCTTTAAATATCTTTAAATCTAAAAAAATATAACATGTAAATTTGAGTAATGTAAGTTAAAGTATCCAAATTAAAAATTAAAATAAATTTAACTTGAATATTTGGATGAAGAATAAATATACATATATTTTAAATATTTTTGGTGTTTTGATTATTGTTTATCTACTTTAGATGTTTACTTTTGACTATTTTTTATATTTCAAATCAACTTAAAATAGCTTATATCTTGGATATTAACTCGAAAATAGCTAACATATTGAAGTATATAAATATGATTTAAATACATTCGAATATCCAAAATATTTCGTTCGAATAAGGTTTAGTTATGGTTCTCTAGATACCAAAATGGTAAATCTGTTTGGATATTATCTAGTTTCGGTTCAAATTTGGTAATATTTTTTTTTCGTTCAAATTTTTTCAATGAAGAGTTGATATTATATTTTCCATGAATCGTTTGCCCAATAAAAATCGTTTGTCCATTAAACACATTAATCAAAGTGAAAAATGTATTTTTTTGAATTTAACATTGATTTAATTGAGAAGTTAATGAAATGTATTTAATTCAAATTTAATTTTAGAAAACACATTAATGTAAGTGAAAAAACAACATTAAAATAGGAAGTATTATTTAATTGTGTATTTAATTCAAATTTAATTTTGGAAAACACATTAATCAAAGTGGAAAAGACAACATTAAAATAGGAAATATTATTTAATGTCAGTGGCATGAAAGTGTAAATAACACTTAAAACTAAGGGGTATTCTATATGTGTACTTATCTTTTAATAATATAGATGATATTGTGGATGATTGGTTTAGCTGTAATTGTAGAACTTAGATTGTATAATTTTTTGATTTAGCTTTAATTAATGTAGCTTTAAAATTTCCAACAGCTAAAAAAGTTATGCTTTAGAAAATGAAGTTGTTACGACCGTTTTTTATTTTATTTTATTGTAACTTTAAAAACCAATATAAAACATGATTGATTGGTGTTTTTAAGGTTATAACTAAAAACTAAAGGTAAAGTCATCTCTATAGCCCCAACCAATCACCTTCGATGTTTTAATAGAATAGATGTATGTTTTTTCTTTGTTTTGACCCACAAATAAAATATTTTAAAGAGCTTTTACAACGTAACAAGCGTTTCAAACACATGGAAAACAACAACAAAAGGAAAAGTTGAAGAAACCGAAAAAGGGTAGATGGATGATAGATGGTTCCCAAGCATATACTAAGGAAAATCCTTAGAAAAGGGGTCAAGAGGAGGATGTTGGCTCCATATCCAGACATGGTGTAGATGGCCTAATGCTGTGGGTTTCCCAATTTACCCGAAGATCTGGGTTTGGATCCCACCATTGAGCAAGAGCATGAGCCTTCTTAAACTTATACCACCATTTCTTAAGCATATTATTTGTCTCAACATTAGGTTTATTCTTGTTTACTGTCATATCGGCTGACGAAAGAAGTTGAATAGGTTCTCCTATTTCATCTCCGAAAACAAGACTCCTGATAGAGACTCCAGCACCAAGAATCTCAAATTCGCTTAATCCGAAATCAGCCATGACGTTTTTGTGTTTCAAAAGACCAATGTATTCTGCACAGACTATATCTGATGGGTTCACATATACGTAAGGTATCCACTTTGCTATTCTTGGATCGTCTGCTTTAGTCTGTAATAGTCAAAGATAAAAGATAAACAAAGAAAATTCTCAAGACAAGGTCACCAAATAATATAAGTTGTTTTTTTAGTTTATGGTTTAACCAAGTTAATTCCGAATATTATGTTGAGAAAGAAAAAAAAACTAAAGTGCATTTCCAATAACGAGATCACCATGGTTAACTGAATCAGTAAATCTTTAGTAGAGCAAAATTTTCAAGTTATTTACATACTAAAAGTATCTCCACCCTACTTTATTTTTATGTCAAAATGAAATTTGCTATATTCTTCTCCAATATTATTTTAAATTTTCAATACACTATTCCATTTTTATTATATTAAGAAATATCGTTGAAGTAAGATTTAGTTCTATTATATATTTACTTATTTTCAAAATAAAAAAATAGAGTAATAGATTGAAGGTGTTCTATGTTATTTACCTTGAGATCAAAGAGCACGGATAAGGTCACTTTGAAGATACACTCGGCGAATCGAAAGATGTCTTTAACCACATCAAGACCAGATAGACTATCTAGAGGAATAGACGAGATGGGCGGGCTGAATACGTAAGTCTCGAGAGGGAATCCACGTTTCGTCATGGTCTTCCCAGCCAACAACGCTATACCTGCTCCGAGAGAGTGTCCAGTGAGCCAGACAGAAGTTTTCTTGGTACTGTGTTTCTCCAGCACAGTTTCGATTGTTTGTATGGCATGTTTGAACCTAGTTCCGTTGCTAAGGTTGGTGAACAAGCATCGAAGGTCTTCTTCCAAATCCTTACGCCAAGTTTTGAATTTCAGCATCGTGCCGCGAAAGGCAATCACGTAACTCGGAGGCACTCCCGATCCCGAATGAGGTATATTCTGGTTGTTTTTATACTCGAAAACGGCACCGTATATGGAGTTATCATCTTCGTTGATCAAGGGCTTGTCTAAAGAGAAACCAAAGGATTCCCACCAGGGGTTGGATAGTGGTTTCCGTTTCTTCATCCTATCCCGTTGCATTGAGTAGACTCCCTGTACCAAACTTGATGTCACTGCGGTCCGATGGTTGGAGTTTGACCTATTAAAAAAAAACAAAGTAAGATTTAGATTCTAGTAAGCACATGAAGTTATTGTATTAGGTTTTAGTAAAAACTTCCATCGTCTATCGTAACAGTTCTTTAACCCTTCTATATAATTTGGTACTCTACGGTTTAAACGAAAAAGCAAAGCAATATTTATTTTGAATTTTGATGGAAGTATATGAAACAATAAAATTGTACCAATCAACACAGGTAAGATAGTGGGGGCCAACACGGCTGAAATCATCGCGATTCACTCCTCCTCCCATTTTCCTTCTTGTTCTTCTCCCTATGTGTTACACAGCAAATTACAAACCAAACTAGTTTCAAGTTTAACGGTGAAGAACAAAATGCAAATTTTACTACAAATACAAACTATGTACATCATTTTCACATATTTCTAGTACGCCATTTATTTTTCACAACGAGAGATGATTTCCACAAGAAAAGAAAAACATCCTTGTTGGAAACTGGAAAACAAATCCAGCTATGCAACCTACACAAGACAACTAATTGCAGTGTAGAAATCTTTGGCCAAAACATTAAACTTTAAAATTTGGTGGATATATAACTCGAATATTTTAATATATTTTTTGCTAGGAATATATTAATATCCAAATTCGGGAAATCTAAAATTAAAAGAAACAGAACATACCTTTTTGTGTCAGAGTAGATCAGAATCAAATTTAACCAAATTTGATGAGATATGAGATCACAGGCTGAAGAGAGTGTTTCTACTTATAGAAACTTTTATTTAGTTGACGAGAATGTTCTTTCTAAGAAAGCACGTGCAGAAGAAATGTCAAAAAAAAAGCAAATTGTGTTACCCAAAAAGGATATTTCCCACAAATACAACTACAAGTGTTGACAAAAAAACATAAATACATGACGACAAAAACATCCATATTGGTAATCTCCTAGAAAAGTTTCTTACCCAAAATAATAGTAAAAAAAGAAAGATAGAAGAGAGAAATAGACTATATCCTTTTTTTATGCCATCTTATATTATTAAAAATACCTAAAAAGACCCGATTACAAACACTAAGGCCCAACAGGCTTATTACAGTCCAAACCCAAAACCGAATTAAAATTTGACCCGACCCATCCCACCCACCGCTCCACGTGGAACGATCACCCACCAAAGAGACGCGTGTCGAGATAGCGAAGCGTCAACATCGGAAAAGTCTGGAAACCACCGCCGGGACCAAAGCCGAAACCTCATCGGATTCGCAAATCACCACTTCCTTCCCGCCTGGAAGTCGACACTGTATCGAAACTGAGCACCATCTCCGGAACCACCGGGACACGAAACACGACCACCGAAAATCCACCGCCGACGACAATATCGGAGGTATTGGATTCGGAGTCTTCATATCAAGGCCCGATCTTCAGGGAGCATCCCTCGATTACGCCAAGATCTCACCCAAATTCGGCCACCAACCCACCACAACAAATACACCTTTCTACAGCTCAAACCCTTCCGCGAGAACCGAAAGCCGGCGACCACTACCGGAGAGGAAACGGTACGGCCCCAAAAGCATACGCCAGACCACCACCGGAAAAGACGATGCATGGCCGGAATCAGAGGAAAACAGAGTGATGACGAATCAACCCCGTTTTTAAGCCGATAAAAAAAGCAAAGCAAGAAGAAAAAAAAGAAAAGCCTAGAGAACTTAAAGCCGGACCGGCAGTGGCGAGAAAGCCAGAACCGCTGGCCGGAGAGATTAACCGTGAGTCGTGGAACTAGAGAGAAGACGGAGAGAATTGGTCTAGAGAGAGAAAAAAAGTTTGAGAAATAGACTATATCCTTTGTCGTGAAGTGTTACAAAAAAAGAAGAGAGAAATGGAAAAGGTAAAATTCTGACAAGTACTCCTCAGTGAGAAACTTTTTTTTGAAAAAATTGGTAAGACACTTTATACCATTTGTTCGTATTCTAAATGAGTAAAAACTAAAGACTTAGAATAAGAATTTAATAAGAGCAAGTTTAAAACTAGAATTGAATATAATTGAGTCTTACTTGGACTAATTAAGTAAGAATGAAAATTCTGAGGGCATGTGACAAAATATCTTCATGGGATTTTCCAAGAAGAAAAGAAAGCACTTCAGCTCCATTATATCTCTCTGACTTAGATAAAGAACCTCTTTGGTTTTTCTCTTTAGTTCAATTTTTGTTTTCCACCTTTTTGCCATGGTGGCGCTATAAAATTTTGTAAAATTCTAACTTTTTCGTTAATATGAATATTAACCTTTTAGCAAAAAAATATTAAAAAGCTGTGGTGCATTGAAAATATAACATGCAGATTGCGAAACTTGAGTCTCTTAAACAAGAATAGATGATATCCTTCTTTCTTCTCTATTTTTTATTTATAAGAAACCCTAATAAGAGAGCAAGCTGACGACGAGTCATATTCCCAAATAAGAGAGCAAGATGATATTCGCAAACGTACATATACTCGTTAGAGTCCTACCATTTTGGTTGACTGAAACACCTTAAAATCGTTGGCTGTATTATCGTCTCTTCTCTTCGTATCCTATCCTATCTTATCAGGTCCCTGTGGCCAAAAATGAAGGAAGTTACCACTTGAATCATATCAATAAATCAGTTTATTAAAAACAAATTTAGACATTGTGAGTTAATTATAATGTAAATGATTAAGTAGGACGTTAATGTATCATTCGAAGAGGTCATTTTTGAAGAAAATAAAACAGAAGTTCGATGCTGGATTTGGTCATCTATACTACTATATTTTGCATGAGCAGGTATATTAGCTTTTGATTGAGTGTGGGCATGTTTAGTCAAAGATGCAGGCATGTTTTGATTTGATTATTGGGTTGACTTGACTGTAGTATCCCTCTCACGGTCCCAATTATTGGAAAATTCCCCTAACTACTAATTTGAATTTAAGATTCTACCCGGCCAGCATCTTAATTATATAGGGCTTAGTTGGCCGAAATCATGGGCCTACACATGTTCCATGACCAAAAACTTATCAAAACTCGACACATTTTAAAACTTAATCTATACTACATACGGAAATTGAGCTACCCGCCCCGCCGTGGCCTGTCTGCCGCGATCTCCACTTCCTGAGGATCTCTGTGGGTCAGCCCGCTATGGCATGCCGTACTCGAAACCTATGAGTCTATGACCAAACCCACCCCGCAATTTACACGAGCCTTTGCGGGACAGCCCGCGGGTCACCTTGTCTTTACTTTTGTATTAATTATACGCAGTGTTTAATATTGTTTTTCCACAAACTATTTATTGATACTATACAAGTAGGCTATATTATACAAGAGGAAACATCCTTCGTTTGTGCCCACACAGATATGAAGGGAAGGGATGAGAAGGGACCTTTTGCAGTAAATACAGCCAGCATCGATTTTGTAAGGTGGCCAAGGTCTTTAAGTCAACCGAAATGGTAGCATTCTGACGATAATACGTACATTTGCGAATATGACGTGTAATAACTAATATGACGTGTTATTTAGGTTTGATTCTTATTGGAAGTCTTTAGGACGACCTTTATTATAAGTCTCTGTAGAAGATTTGATCCAACTCTCGCTCGTTACTAACACGATCGTCTCCTCACTCCAGCTATCTTTCTCTACTTGACTCACGCAGGTTCTCCCACGGATGATCAGATCGCTACTCCTATCACTCGTGTGTATTGCGTTGATTCAAAGAAAGAAGCTAGATGATGAAAGCGTATGACACAAGCAAGTTTTAGAGTTCCCTGTCAATGTGACGAGGTACGTCTCCTTCAGGATCGGGACCTGGTAATTCACTATCTCTTTCTTGTAGTGTTTACAGAAGCTCGATATCTCTCCTAACAATGGTGAATCTATCGTTACAGAGATATCTCGACGAAGAGGATGAAGAAGGTTGTTACGTCAACAACCTTATCCACTTGATATATATCAGTCTTCCTCTTCAATGGGCTAACTCATTATGTCACCGAAGCCCATCTTCATTCTTCTGTCTTCAGTTCTCATTTGGACCTAAGCCCACTCATCGTTGGCGAGACGAGTCTCACGCCACAACCTCACAATCTCCACCTTGGCGAGTGACTCCGCCGACGACCGACGACTCCGCCTGAGAGGTGACACCTTCCTTATAAACTCCGACACCTCCTTTGGCCCTTCCCGATCCTGGTGCTAGTTCGTTTGTCCTCACTCCGAACTAGGCTTCCTCCACCTGCAGCTTCAGGCTTCTTCTACCTTCGTCTCTCTGGCTTCCGAGACTCAATTCGCCATTACTCTGCCGCCTTCTCAGTTCCAAAGACGACTGACGACCCTTATGTTTTCAAGCTTCAAGTACCTTCAGCCAAGTGAGACACCCGCTGAACTTTTCCACTGGTAAGGTCTTCGTTAACATATCTGCTGGATTTATAGACGTGTGTATCTTTAGGACCTTCACCACTCCATCTGCTATAACTTCCCAAATGAAATTGTATTTCACCGCCATGTGCTTTGACCTTTCTCTGTAGACGAAGTTCTTTGACAAGTAGATAGCACTCTGCGAGTCACAATGAACTTCAATCTCCCCTGTACTTAGCTTCAACTCTTCGCAGATCCCTTTTAACCATATTCCTTCTCTGATTGCTTCAGATAGTGACATGTATTCTGCCTCCGTGGTTGATAGAGCAATGGTCTTCAGCAGTGACGACCTCCAGCTCACTGTGTTGCCTCCCACCGTGAAGACGTAGCCTGCAATAGATCTTCGTTTATCCAAGTCCGCTGCATAATCTGAATCGCAGTAGCCTCTGACCTCGAACTTGTCTCCCTTTGTGAAAGTTAAGTTCAACTCCAATGCTCCTTTCAAATACCGCATTATCCATTTGACTGCTAACCAATGATCCTTTCCAGGATTACTCATATACCGGCACACCATCCCGACTGCATACGCAAGATCTGGCCTGGAGCCCACCATTGCGTACATAAGACTCCCTACTGCACTGGTGTAAGGTATATCCTCCATCCCTCTAGTCTGCTCTGCCTCGTTGTCTTTGGTTAGAGAACGTAGCTTGAACTGTGTACCAAGCGGTGTACTCACCGCTCTGCACTCCTCCATGTCAAATGTCTTCAATACTTTCTTTAGATAATCACTCTGAGATAGGACTAGGGTAGAATTAGCTCTGTCTCCTAGTATCCTCCTTGCGTGCCCCAGATCCTTCATTTCGAATTCAGTGCTTAACTGCTCCTTTAACTTCTGAATCTTACTCATATCCTTAGCTGCAATCAACATGTCGTCCACATAGATCAGCAAGTAAACCATATCTCCCACAGTCGATCCCTTCATGTAAACACATGGGTCATACTCGCTTCTACTGTAATTTTGACTCATCATGAAAGTATCGAATCTGTGATTCCACTCCCTTGGAGATTGCTTAAGACCGTAGAGTGATTTCTTCAGTAGACACACTAGGTCCTCCTTCCCTTTCTTCACATAACCTTCAGGCTGCTCCATGTAGATCCTCTCCTTTAGTGTCCCATGTAGAAATGCTGTCTTTACATCAAGCTGTTCTAGCTCTAAGTCGTAGTTCACCACTGCAGATAAGAGAATGCGTATAGAGACGTGTTTCACCACTGGTGCGAACACGTCATTGTAATCAATCCCTTCTATTTGCGCATATCCCTTAGCCACAAGTCTCCCCTTGTATCGTGGTGGCTCTACACCTGGGATTTCAGGTTTCAGTTTGTACAACCATTTGCACCCGATAACCTTCTGTCCCTTTGGTCTCTCTATCAAATCCCACGTACCATTCTTATCGAGAGAGATCATTTCTTCATCTGACGCTCCTATCCATAATCGCCAGTTCTTACTCCGTCTTGCCTCCTTGTAGCTCCTAGGCTCATCAAGCTCCAAGTCTTCAGCACTTGACAGTGCATACGCTAGGAAGTCTGCGTCTTCAAACTTTGACGGAGGCTTGATAGTCCTTCTCTCTCTGTCCCTCGCTAGTAGATAGTTTCCCAAATCTTGAGTTACCTCTTCATCCTTGTCTGACTCATCCCCTGTTTCAAGTTCTGTTTCTGTGGTTCCTTGAGTCTGAACTGCTTCTTCCTCATCCACTCCACCTGAACTTGAACTCTCTCCTTCAAACTCCACCAGCTCGTTACTGAATGTAACCTTCTTCTTTGCTTCCGTCGGTACTTGGCTCTTGTGAACTACTTCCTGCTCTTCCTCCTTCTTTACATCCTTAAAGAATCTTTCTTCATTAAACACAACATCTTTACTGATGACGACCTTCTGTTCCTCTAGCAACCACACTCGATACCCCTTCGTTCCTTGTTCATAACCCAAGAAGATACCTCTGGCAGCTCTTGGACTTGTCTTCTCTTTCACCTGATGCACATAAGCTATGCACCCGAAGCTTCTCAAGTGTCTGTACTCTGGATCACTTCCCATCCACTTTGCCTCTGGAACTTCAAACTGTATTGATGCGTTAGGCGACCTGTTGATTAGATAGACCGCTGTTGATGCTGCTTCTGCCCAGTAGCTTCCATCTAACCTAGTCTCGTGAAGCATTGCCCTCACTTTGTCAATTATCGTCCTGTTCATCCTCTCAGAGACCCCGTTCTGTTGAGGGGTGTATGGACATGTCCTGTGGCGTTTGATCCCTGATTCCCTACACAACGTGTCCATCTTCCGATTACAGAACTCTAGACCGTTGTCCATCCTCAAGCACTTGATGCGTTTACCCGTCTGATTCTCCACCAACCGCTTCCATTCTGCAAAACAAGAGAAAACCTCATCTTTAGTTTTAAGAAAATATATCCAAACCTTCTTAGAATAGTCATCAGTTAAGGTTAAGAAGTAATGAGCCCCTGATAAGCTCTCAGTTGTAGTTGGTGATCCCCAAAGATCAGTATGGATATACTCCAACACTTCTTTGGTGACGTGCTTCGCCTTTGGGAATCGTTGTCTGTGAGACTTTCCCATTGCGCAGGACTCGCAAAATCCCAGCTCCCCAATTTCTTCTTTCTTCACGTAGCCTCTTCGTGCTAGTGTCATCATCGATCTATGGTTCATGTGTGCCAGCCGTGTATGCCATCTTCTGGTGAGATCCACAGCTTCCTTTGCAGAGTTCACTTCTGGCCTTCTGACGCTTCCTTGCAAGTAGTACAAACCATTAGTATACTTGCCCGATAGAACCTTCTTTTCTCCTCTGTAGAAGTGAATCATGTAGTCTTGTCCTCTGTAGTTGCATCCTGACTGCTCTAGTTGACCATAGGAGATCAGGTTCCTCCCCATCTCAGGAATGTATCTAACATTGCTGAGCGTTACAACTGAGCCGTCTTGGTTGTCTATCGTGATCTTCCCCATTCCACGAACCATACAATATGTATTATTCCCCATCATGACTTTGTTCCCATCGAATTCTTCGAACTCAGTTAGAAGCTCCTTCCTCGGTGTGATGTGGAATGTACATCCTGAGTCTAGCACCCACTCCTCTTGTGATGCAGTTAGGCTCGCTATAAGCCCCATTGGTCCTGGTAGATTCGTAGCTACATTCGCTGAACTCTGAGGTTTGTTGTTGCTAGCAAATTTCTTCCTCTCGGGGCAGTCCCTCTTCCAGTGACTATCACTGCCACAAACCCAACATGTCTTGTCATTCTTTGAAGTGGCTTTCCCTCTAGACTTCGATCTAGAGTTGTGTCTTGACTTGTTGTGCCATGGTTTGCTTCCTCCTGCTTCACCTCTAGTGTTCGACCTTCCCCTTGACTCAGTATAGAGTCCTTCTGAAGATCTTCTTTTTGCTGTTGTTCCTTTTAGCTTTAATTCTGCTTCCTTGGAGTAGGCGGCAGTGATCACTTCGTTCACTGTTAAGGTGTCTCTTCCAGTTCCATACTGGAGCGTATGAACAAGGGGCTCATACGCTGTTGGGAGACCAGATAACAACTGAATAGCTTGGTCCTCATCTGAGATGTCAAGCTCGCTAGTACTGCCACTAGCTTTAGGAACTGATCAAAATTTTCCTCCATAGGTTTCTCATCTTCCATCTTGAAGCATGAGAACTTCTTCTTTAGGTAGATGCGATTTGGGAGTGACTTCGTTTGATAGTCCCTCTCCAATGCCTTCCACATTCCTATGGCTGTCGTTTCGTTCATGATCTTCCTCAAGATTACGTCGCTTAAGCTGATACTGAACAAGCTTCGTACTCGTAAGTCCTTGTCAGCTCTCTTTAGATCCTTCTTGACGTCTTCATCTTCAATTTTCTTTCCTCCATCAGATGTGGACGTTTCCTCCTCTGGTTCCTCCTTCAAGACTGATAGCAAGCCCTGAATCTCGAGCTGAGCCAGCATCTTGAACTTCCAGAGTCCGAAGTCGCCTTTCCCATCGAACTTCTCTATCTCGAACTTCTCGCGTGTAGGATCCATTGCGGATCTGTTGATTCCTCTTGGCCTTAGTTACCTGCAGATAACAAGGGAAGCAATCAACAGCGAACCTTCCGATCACAATACAACGCTAATCAATCGAGAGTAGATGATAGGTTTTAGAGACTTCCTTTGTCGATCTCGATCTTGAGATGGATCGATCGATCTGTTCTGAGAATCCGTCGTAAGTTTCTCCCTGTAGAACTGGCTCGTTCTACAACCTCCCGATCCAGCCGAATCTTCTTCCCTTTAGCTCTAGCCTGAGCTCTGATACCAGTTGTAGAAGATTTGATCCAACTCTCGCTCGTTACTAACACGATCGTCTCCTCACTCCAGCTATCTTTCTCTACTTGACTCACGCAGGTTCTCCCACGGATGATCAGATCGCTACTCCTATCACTCGTGTGTATTGCGTTGATTCAAAGAAAGAAGCTAGATGATGAAAGCGTATGACACAAGCAAGTTTTAGAGTTCCCTGTCAATGTGACGAGGTACGTCTCCTTCAGGATCGGGACCTGGTAATTCACTATCTCTTTCTTGTAGTGTTTACAGAAGCTCGATATCTCTCCTAACAATGGTGAATCTATCGTTACAGAGATATCTCGACGAAGAGGATGAAGAAGGTTGTTACGTCAACAACCTTATCCACTTGATATATATCAGTCTTCCTCTTCAATGGGCTAACTCATTAAGTCACCGAAGCCCATCTTCATTCTTCTGTTTTCAGTTCTCATTTGGGCCTAAGCCCACTCATCGTTGGCGAGACGAGTCTCACGCCACAACCTCACAGTCTCTCACCATAACTTTTCAGAATATCTGCGTCCGATTATCTCTCATCAAAATACACACAAATAATTAAAAGAGAATAGTAGGAGAGAGATAGGATATAAAAGATTATGGGAGAAACATTAACAAAGAGATTCATATGCCATTTCTCTTTAATACTATAATTATGTTCTTGATGTAATAAAATTATTACGCTTTTAAATATCTGTATGTCAATATAGTTTATCACTAAGTTGTAACTTGTAAAGTATTCTCTTATATTAAGTCAGTAGGTGGTTTTTCCGTGCTCATGCACGGGTATGAATATTTATAAAGTAAATATATTGTAATGATTTATTAGTAGTTTAATTTTAATTTCGATTATTCTATAATTTATATAAATCATATCATATTGATTTACTTAGATGTGTGATTTTGGATATGTAATATATGATTAGTTTGATTATCACTTTAGTATATTAGATATCATCAAATTCTTCAAATCCAACCATGGTATTTTTGTTCTAAATATATTAAAATTATGAATAATTTGTGATTTTAATTTGGATTGATTTTCCCTTAGATATGTATATTTATGAAAGCACATTATATATAAATATATTCTCTTAATTTAAATTCGTTTTTTTATTTTTAAGATGTTTTTAACTATATATGTTCACTAAAAAGGAAATTTCTAATTAACAAAAATTATTTAAAAAAGGAAAATTTATTTAATATAGTAGTTATATATAATATTTTTAATTCATTAAGGGTGTGATCGTAATCAACCATCGCGAGAGTTAACGTGAGCGCGACATATAGGAAACTGACTTCTCAAATAATATTATAGAGATGACGTAAGAAAATATATTCAATTTTAATATAAGCATAATTAGTTTCTTTTTTTGTTCTGATCATTTGTATTCTTTGTATTACTCTAGTCTTAAGAAAGAAAAAAATGAAATTTTAATTAATTTTTATAAAAATAACTCCTTAATTTATGCATAAAAACTTTAAACATTTCTCAGTATAGTAGCATTAACTCAAAGAGGTTGACCACAAAACAAAATAATTTAAATAGCTTTTACAACGAACATTCACACTCACATATGGAGAACAATAACATTACAAAGGTAGAAGAAACATAATTAAGGTAGATAGAAGATTTCCAAACTGTCTTATGTCGTTCACATAGACAAAGAGTTCCCATTTTAGTTCACAAAGTATTTATAGAATTTGTTTCAATTGATGACAAAAGAAAGAAAGGTTCCCAAGCCCGTGGATGATGATCTGAACAGTGGAAAAGACATTTAACCAAACCAATATTACCGAAAAGGGGTCGGGAGGATGTTGACTTTAGTCCATACGAGGTTCAGAGGGTCTAAAGTTGTAGCTTTCCCAATTTTCCCGAAGGGCTGGGTTTGGCTCCCACCATTGCTCAAGTCCATGAGCCTTCTTCAACTTATACCACGGCTTCTTAAGCAAATTAGTTGTCTCAACTTTAGATTTGTTCATGTTTACTAACATATCGGCTGACGAAAGAAGTTGAATAGGTTCTCCGCTTTCTATTCCGAAAGCTAGACACCTAAGAGAGATTGCAGCACCTTTACTCTCAAATTTGCCTAATCCGATACATGCCATGTATTTTTTGTATTTCACAATATTAATGCATTCTGAACAGACTCCATCTGATGGGTTAACATATAAGTAAGGTGTCCACGCTGCTATTCTTGGATCGTTTTCTTGGGTCTGTAATACTCAAAAAGAAAATAAAGGAAAGTATTAAGAGTATCCAATTTAGTTGTTTTAATTTATGGGTTTTTTTTTCTGAAACACAAACTTATATTAAATGCTCAAACAAGTTAGGTAATAGCCATTGTTACAACATCATCTGCCAATACTCTTTGCTAAACAATCTGCTTCATTATTCTAGTTTTTTTTTCTTGAAAATTATTCATTATTCTAGTTTATGGTTTAACAAGTTGCTAAAAGATATTTTTCTCAAATAAATAAAAAGATAAATATTTCAAAATAAAAGTTGGTTTCAAAAAACTATATGTTTTGCATTTTCTATGCAAACTGTATTAGTTAAGACCATCACTAATGTATTTTGCTATTTTTGTTCTATAATAGAGATGTGATTTGCTTTGATATA
Organism: Raphanus sativus; assembly: GCF_000801105.2. Lineage (NCBI taxonomy): Eukaryota > Viridiplantae > Streptophyta > Magnoliopsida > Brassicales > Brassicaceae > Raphanus > Raphanus sativus. The sequence goes on along the minus strand of NC_079519.1, from coordinate 30,126,923 downwards.
TTTTTTTAAATACCCATATCTAAATATAGAGTTAAAATAGAAGAATACTATTTTTTATTCTATAAATAGAAAGAAATAGAGGTGGGATAGAGTATTTTTGCCTTTAAATGATGTTATTGAGTCAAATATATAGAAGGTTGAAGATGCTATAATAGTGGTAAACTGTAAATTTCAAAAACAAATTACATCTATTCAAATACTATTTGTTTAAAGTTATAGAAAATAATTAATCGGAGAAAATAACACATTTATGATATATTCTTAATAACAGATCAAGTATTATTTACCTTTAGATGAGCGACCGCGGCTACGGTCCCTTTGAAGAGACTCTCAGCGAATCGAAACATGCCTTTAACCACATCAATATCAGGTAGCATCTCTAGAGGAGTAGACAAGATAGGCGGGTTGAATGCATAGGTCTTGAGGGGGAATCCACGTTTCGTCATGGTCTTCCCGACCATCAGCGCTACACCTGCTCCCAGAGAGTGTCCAGCTAGCCAGACAGATGTTGTCTCGGTAGTGTGTTTTTCCAGTATAGTTTCGATTGCTTGTATGGCTTGTTGAAACCTACTGCCTTTATGAAGGTTGTTGAACCAGCATCGCATGTCTTCTTTCAGATCAGAAAGCCAAGTTTTTGATTTAAGTTGTGTGCCGCGAAAGGCAACCACGTAACGCGGAGGAATTCCAAAATGAGGTTTATTCTGGTAGTTGTTATACTCAAAAACAGCGCCGTAGATGGAGGTATCATCTTCGTTGATCAAGAGTTTAGCTAAAGAGAAACCGAAGGATTCCCACCAGATGTAGGGTATTGAGTTCAATTTCTTTTGCTTATCCTGTTGCAATAAGTAGACTCCATTTACCAAACTTGATGTCACTACGATTCGATGGTAGGAATCTAACCTATTAAAAAAAACAAAGCAACTATGTATTAGTATTAAGAGGGGCCGAGCCAGCTTTTATTAAATCGGGAGTACGTGCACCCGTAAATATATGCATATTTTGAATTGTGTGTATGAAAACATTAAACTTTGCTAGATAACAAGATAAAATTATATTCAGCAACCTTAATATTCGTAGTATAGGAAATCAAAAAATATGTTGCACAAAAAAAAGGAAATCAAAAAATAAAACTGTACCAATCAATGGATGGAAGATGCTTGGGATCAGAGTTCTTTGAATCTTCCGCTCCTCCTCCCATTTTTTTCTTCTTCCTATATTTTACATTTCCAGTTACATACAAAACTAGTCTTATTCCAAACGGTGATGAACAAAATGCAAATTGTAGTACAAATTAATTTAGGTCTATGCAAAATAATATATACATCATCTTCACATATATTGTGATGCAACCTGGTCCGGCCTAAACCGTGGGACATGTACTATCATATTCTTAGTAAACCATATATATCATTGTTGGAAATAGGAAAACAAAGGCAGAAAATGCAAACTACATTATTAGCGACCAGTTTCAATTTAGAAAAACTTGGCCAAATATTAAACTTGATTTGGTGGATTTTATATCTGAATAAATTAATATCCAAAAGCTAGTGAGATTTAAAATTAAAAGAAACTGAACATACCTTTTTCTCTCGAGGTAGATCAGAAAAAACTTTAACCAGATTTGATGAGATATGAGATCACAGGTTGAAGAAAGTATTTCTTATTTATAAACAAGTTTACTACTAAATGTGAGACCTAAAATCAACCAGTATTCTTCAATTTTGTTTTGGTTGAAGATAATAGTCCTTCTAGGAAAGCACAAGCAGAAGAAATGTCAAGAAAGCAACCTGTCTTTAACAAAGAGGAAATTTCTCACATATAGCATGTATACAAGTTTTGGATTAAAAATAGTAACTATTTTAATATGTTTACGTGTTAGCAGAAACTCATACTTACGTCTATATTTTTCTCTAAATTAATAAATTCTATTATACAAATATGTTTTGTTCTAATGTATGTTTGTATATTATAGATCCTGTCTTTTAGAAAAAGTACAGATAAATACTATTTTATCTTTTAATATAAATGAAATAGCATTGTTTTATATTTTCTTCCAAAAATAAATAAATTATTATAGAAACATATATTGAAGCTTCTTTATTTTAGAAAAATATAAAAATGAGTTAGAAATGATATTCTAAATAAGAATTAAAAATTCAAACATATTTTCTGAGCGTAAAAGTATCTCTATCCGCTTTCCATATTCCAAAATAAAGTGATAAATGGATTAGTGAATAAAAATAAAAGCATTAATTCTTAAAGATATATTTATTTCTATTTTATAATTTACTCCAAAAATAAAGTGGAAAACAGAATATGAACAAAAAAATAAAGAATTAATCCATGATGGAGTAATTTTATTTTTCTTAATTCATTTTCTACTCTATTTTTGGGGTAAATTGTGAAGCTTGGATGAAGACTATCTTAAATACATGAATCGATAGAGAAGCACGTCGACGCTGACGACGTCATATTCCCAAACATAAAGACATTGGCCATTTTAAAAACCGTTGGCTGTATTTATGCAAAAGATTCATTCTCATCCCTTCTCTTCATTTCCGATGGGCCCCAAACTGATTTATGCAAACGAAGGATGTTTCCACTTGTATTATATATCAATAAATCAGTTTGTGGAAACTTTTAAATATTGCGTATAATTAATGTAAATAATATAAGTAGATAATGTATCGTTCAAATGTGGGATGTTTCTACTATCTTCCGCATGGGCAGGTATACTCGCTTGATTGAGTGAGAGGCTAGGTAATGGTCAAAGATGCATGCTATCCATGTTTTGATTTGATCTTGGGTTGACTTCATCATCCATTCCCAAGCCTTGCAACTCACATTATTCCCCCCAATGCTATATGAGTTCTTTAGAAAATCTCCCAAATTAATAATTTGAATTATAGATTTCACTGGGCAATAAAGGGCCGAATGGGCCTAAACTCATGGGCATTCATATGTTTTTTTTTGTCTAAATGTCAAAAGGCATTCATATGTTTCAAAATCCATAACACATTTTTAATCATTTACACATGGTTGATAATAGCCGAAAACATGTAAGTCTGAACGTGTTTACCTCAATCCGAAATTCTGAAATATATATCTAAACCTGAATTAAAAACTGAAACTGGATCCAAACCGTTATATAAAATATCAGAGTGAGACTTATAAACTTAATATTTTGGGGTTTAGTTATAATCCGAACTGATCCAAAATCTGAAATAGAATCCAAAAATATCTGAAATTATTTAAGATTGTTAATGTTTTTATATATGATAATATTATTTAGATATATTATAGTATTCAAAATATTTTTGTAATTTGTTTTATTTGTTATATTCAATAATTTTTAGTTAGTTTAGATAGTTTAACTAATTTTAAATAGATTTACAATAATTTTTAATATTTTGAGTTTTTTTTTGTCAATTTTTCAGATTAAAAAAAATATTTTGATTGATTTTAGATATTGGTTACAATATAATACGAAGCGAACCCGGAAAAAATCGAAGCGAATCCAACCCGATAATTAGTAAAATCTGAATGAGACTTATGAACATATTATCGATAATTTAAAAAATCCGAATTAACCGAACCGAGACCGATGGACCCCGAACGATGATCCGTCTCTGACTTAATAGTAATCTTGAAGGCATACACAGAAACTGTGAAAATCACCTTTTCACTGGCCTCAAGAATTTGAGATACGATTCTTCCCCAACTCTTACAGTTTTATTTTCCTTTGATCTGATCCGGTGATTTGCACATGAATCATAAGTGATGCAAATTAATTTCTTTGTTGGGATCTTGAAGCTCTTTTGTGCGTGTGAGTATTTTGATGCTTCAGCCCTTTTGCAGCTTGAGTTAAAAAAGCTTCAGCAGCTTTCCTTGAGTAGTTGAATCTACTTGACCGCTCCTCTTATTCCTGTTTGCCGTCAATCTTGCTCGATTCTTCATCTACTCGCTAGATGTGAGCTCCGATGAAAAGCTTTGGAGAGATTAAGGCGGGTCTTGCCAGAACATTTCCAAAGAAGAAAGTCCAGCTAATCTGAACATGTATCCTCTCTCTTTGCTTTATCAAGTAACTTAATCTCAAACCTGCTAAGGATACTCCGCCATAAAACTCTGTACCTGTTAGTTGATCCTATCCGAACTGTTTCTTTTTCGATTCATGTCAGCATTTTGTATAAAGGTTATTATATCAGCAATAGTGTTTTCAAATGATTCATATCATCAAGTGTACACATTCTAAATTTCATCCCAAGCAAATGATCGGCAGCTGCGCAGATTGATACTTTTTATGGGAAAGAAATCAAACATAAATAACTAACAGATTGGAATCTTACAAAATCAAACGGAATATTGATTTGCATAGGATAGAGAACGCGAGTTTAAGAAAAGAAAAATAATACACAATAAAAATCGCCTAACAAAGGATAATTTTCAACACGAAAGAAAGAACGCCAAGCGAAAGAGAAAATCGATTGTGAGATCAAAACTATTTTATTGAAACTATTTTATACAAAAAAAAAACAAAAAACAAAATAAATGTTGATAACCAGTGGCCACAAAAACGATTTGAAATTAGTTGAAACTTAGTTTTACAGGATTCTAGAGAGAGAAAAGAAAGCTAAGTTTCTCTACATTATTAGTTCACTAGTGTTTACTCCGTGCTATGCACAAAGATATTCTTTTTTTGCAAAAAAAAACTATTTAGGATCTGACTCGTGTAATCGCAGCGGTTGTGGTTAAGATTGCGGATGTTTGTAGAAGCGGATGGTTTCGTTTTTAAGCATTTTTAAGAGATTTATACGATTGATATAATGTTTAGAAATTGATGCGTTTACGGAATATTTATTACTGGTTACTACCAAATGCATGAGCTATTAGATAATAAATAAACAATATATTCAAACAATTATAAAATATTAAAATCATAATATTATAATGAATATAAAATTGTATTTATAAAACTATACTATTAGTTTCTCGTCTCAATACTTTGGAGAAGAATCTTCTAGATGAGTGTATTTCTCGTCTCAATAATTGTGATAAAAGTTTTGTGGTGAGATGTATATTGACGTGTTCAGGGAGGGAATCAGCCAAAAACGAGCTTAAACTCTCCTCCCTAGAAATTTAGGGCGTACAAATTTGATGGACCACGGAAACGATGAGTTACATTGTTCATTGGCTTTTAACTCCTATTTCAAAGTCCCCGACCATACGCAAGTAAAACTAGTTCCCACCTTTATCGTTTGTGGATGATGTGAGATTCGTATTTTCCTAGAAGCTGTAAGATATTTGACAAATGAGACATTTATGATGAATAATCTATTTAAAAACATAATAATGCATGTGGCTCTTTACAAGTTGGGACCAAACACAGGAAAATGACATGCATACCAATAAACATCTCCAGATTTTCCCAAATAAAACGGATTGACCGCTAGACAAGTAAAACCCCTATACCTCATTGGAGCTGAGAGTTATGAGCTATATCAATCTTGATTAATTATGATACGAAGATGTATATTCTGTATCTGTTCGTGAAGTACTACAGGAGGTAGTATATGTGTGTGTCATGAAGATGGATTGAGTTGGAGTTCGTGTTTTGTGATGTCCGTGGACTTGTTAAACTTGGAGAAGAAGTAATATATTTATCAGAAAGTTTACATTAAAGGTAAATGATATTACTTGGAGAGGAAAAGACAAGAGAGTTATTTTCTAAAGAAAAAAAGAAAGTTGCTTAAGTTGTTTTTGGAAGAACTTGAAAAAAAGTTCTGGTTATCTACATAAGGAGGACGTGTCTCCATGGAGAAAGGTGTCTCTGTTAAAAAAGAAGAAAAATTGAAAGATCATTCTGGTGTTGGTTGTGTGATTAAGCCTTTTGTGTCACTGTTCTGCGTTAGGTGTTGACGTAGTTGGTGAAGTACTTCCGAGAAATAGAAGATTGAAGCTTAGACTCATGGGGAGTTTAGCTCGGGGTTTAGAGGATCCTGATAAACAGAAGTCTAGACTCTAGGGTGAGTTTTAGCTTAGGATTGGGTTAATCCTACAAGATTCTTATAATAGAAAAGATTGGTGTAAGACTTTTTTGTTCTAATGAATTCAAAAAAAAGAAACTTGTATCTTTTATTTTCTGCACTTTAATTATCTGCTCTAGCTATATTAACATGATATTATGAGCTATATCAATCTTGATTAATTATAATATCATCACGTTCTTGGCAAGCTTATGTACTTGCAAATCACTTGACCCGACATAATCTTTACAGTCAATAAGCTTCGTCAATTCGCTGTTAAACCTCACGAAAGTCATCAGAAAGCTTTCCTTAAGATATTGCATTTCAATAAAGGAATAATTCTCAAATTTGTTTTACTCAAACAAATAATAAATACAAATTTAACCTTTTGCTGATGTAGATATATAGCTTATGCCAAGATACACAACATTATATTTCAGGGTTGTGCATATTTTCTTGCCACTTGGCTCGTTTCTTAGAAGTTAAAGAAAACATCAAGTTGTTGCCAAGAATTTGTCAAAAAAAAAAAAAAGTTGTTGCCAAGAACTCCACTAAACTCCACCAAAGCAAAGTATCGAAGTTTTCCCTTCATCTCTCATGAGTTAGTATGACTTCCATTTCTGATTGAGCTCTCACAAGAATACTCTACTTTTATGTGACAATATTGTCACATATTGTTACAAAAAAAATATTGTCACATATTGTTCATAACTCCAGTCTTTTATGAACATATTAAAATAAGTATATAATGGTGTTCAGAACGATCAGTTGCAAAAATGTTCAAATTGTTAGATGTGAAAACAAATTTACAGTTGGTTTATGCTTTTAGTTAATCCCTCCAACAGCAAAGGTTAATAAGCAATATGAGTTTAGAGTATTGGTCCCAGTTTAAAGGGGATTATTATTGTATAGTGTATATGTTGTTTCATTTTTATGTTTTTTCTTTACATTAACTCCATTAGTAGTTGTGCATCCGTATTTGTATAATATAAACCAGTTTTACCCTTTCGTCTGGTTTATGTTTTAGGAAATTCTAATTTTTACCATAGACCTGATGTCAATTTTCAAAGTTATCATTTTCGTAAACTCTAAATTTGTGATGCAGAACTAAACTAACTACTCTAAACCATTTATAAATATTTAAAAGCTTATAAACTCAACTCTAACACTTAAATATTAAATATTAAATAATAATTAATAAACCTTAAATCCAAATGTTAATGTATTTTTGATTGACATTATTTTTGAAATATGGTTTCCTTTTTTTTTTTTTGATCAAGAAATATGGTTTCCAATTTGTGGTATTTCAAACAATATTTCTTTATGTTTTCGGTTTGCTTCGGTTAACTCATTTATATAAACCAGCTACATTTGGCTGATTGTTAAAACGAAATTATTTACTCACAAGAAAGTTACTCTGATTACCGACAACGTTAATTATTGACACTAACTACTAACTTCTTTGCAATTTAATTCATCATTAAGAGTTCCATAAATGTCAATAATAGAGCGGTGCATTTTAACCCCATTATTTATTAGGGTGGGCAATATGTCTTGTGTTTGTATCTGAACAAAAAATATCGTTTGTTCTTATCAACTCAAACAAGTCAGAAATCAGAGTTGACAATGAATCGTATGGACAACAGAAAATACCAATTTACCGCTTTTCTAATTATGTTAAATTAACATGTGGTGCTGCCGCGACCGTCACGACTATAAAACTGTTACTCCGTTTATCTATCTCTCACATCTCATAAATCATATCGAGGACTAATTAATAGATATGTATCGAGCTTTTACGCACGTTTGTTTGTGGACGCTACTCGTCTTTGTGGTGACTTGGACAGTGTTCTACGTCAACAACAGAAGGAAGAAGGTAACGAAGTTAGCAGATGTGGCGACAGAGGAGAGAGAAGACGGTGGTGGTACTGACGTAATCATCGTCGGAGCTGGTGTTGGTGGTTCAGCTCTCGCCTATGCTCTTGCAAAGGTACGTAACATGCCGTCACAGTTTTCCGTCCAACTATTATAATCAGCGTCCGCACTTTTTTTTTGCTAAGTATTTTCTTATATTATTAGTGTAGGAATGATAATAACAATTTATACACTATGTATATAGCTAATTCAACTCCATATACCTAATATTTTCATGTAAATCAAAAATTGTTGAATAGAATTGTTTCTAGGAATAATTTTTCTATCGATCGAAACTTGGTTTAACTATATAGGCTACCTAGCTACCTTTTGAATAGAAAAAAAAAACTACCTAGCTGATTCAACTACAATATTTTTGGTTGGAATAAACACTCCTATATGTTGAATTTGTATGAAGGATGGGCGTCGAGTACATGTGATAGAGAGGGACATGAGGGAGCCAGTGAGAATGATGGGTGAGTTTATGCAACCCGGAGGACGACTCTTGCTTTCTAAGCTTGGTCTTCAAGGTTTGTTTCCTGTACACTTTCGTGTAAGACATATAGTGGTTTAGTCTGATGACTGAAAATTCGTGTGTTTTTGTATATAGATTGTTTGGAGGGAATAGATGAACAACTAGCCACAGGCTTAGCAGTTTATAAGGACGGACAAAAAGCACTCGTGTCTTTTCCGGAGGACAACGACTTTCCTTATGAACCTACTGCTCGAACTTTTTATAATGGCCGTTTTGTTCAGAAACTGCGCCAAAAAGCTTCTTCGCTCCCCAAGTATGTGATTCACCATCTTTTACTAACACGTTAAGAACTTTTTTTTTTTTAAACACTAACACGTTAAGAATATCACATAGAAAATCGAACGTATAACGGTATAAGAACCATGAACCATTGTATCAAGCCTTATAAATCTCAGGACCGATGGACACGAACCAAACTTTATAATAATAAAAAAAAAAAGTTAGTCCTAAAGTTTTTTATCCTAGGAAAAATACTAATCGACATTATTTTAGCAGTTTCTTCTAAATAATTGATTACTAGTCAGTTCCGTTTGCTTGAAACTACTAATAAACTTAACAATGGCAATGATTACCGTTGATTTACACACCAATGACCAACCATTAACTGGCAGTGTACGACTTGAAGAAGGGACTGTAAAATCTCTCATAGAAGAAAAAGGAGTGATCAAAGGAGTGACATACAAGAATAGCTCAGGCGAAGAAGCGACTGCATTTGCACCTCTAACTGTGGTATGCGACGGTTGCTATTCAAACCTCCGTCGGTCTGTTAACGACAACAATGTGAGTATACCTTTAAACTGAATAGACTTCCATATTTTCAAATTGGTGACAAAGATATGATGCTATTTACTTTGATTTATTCAGTTAGCTAATAAGCATCAATGTGCTATGATTTGATATAGGCGGAGGTTCTGTCGTACCAAGTTAGTTACATCTCTAAGAATTGTCAGCTTGAAGATCCTGACAAATTAAAGTTGATTATGTCTAAACCCTCCTTCACCATGTTGTATCAAATAAGCAGCACCGATGTTCGTTGTGGTATGGAGATTTTTCCCGGAAATATTCCCTCTATTTCAAATGGTGAAATGGCTGCTTATTTGAAAAATACTATGGCTCCTCAGGTGCGCATTGGGCGGTTGAATCTTTGATCAATAAAAAAAGTAAATATATATATATAGCTAATTTGGTGTTACTAGTACTAGATAAATCATACATATACTTTCTAACATTTACAAGCGGTTCATTGATCCATGCAGATATGCATTTAACATTTCCTTACATTATATTTTCAGGTACCTCCAGAACTCCGCAAAATATTTTTGAAAGGAATTGATGACGGAGCACAAATAAAAGCAATGCCAACAAAGAGAATGGAAGCTACTTTGAGCGAGAAGCAAGGAGTGATTGTATTGGGAGATGCATTCAACATGCGTCACCCAGCAATTGCGTCTGGAATGATGGTTTTATTGTCTGACATTCTCATTCTACGCCGGCTTCTCCAGCCATTGCAAAACCTTGGTGATGCAAACAAAATCTCAGAAGTTATTAAGTCATTTTATATCATCCGAAAGGTGAGCATATATGTCATATTATATCTATGAGCATTCTAAAACCAGATACTATTAAGATAATTAATTACATAATAATTACCATTTTTATAAGTTTAAAGAGACTAGTTTCTCTCCACTAAAGATGCTCTTGTAACCTCAAAATGTTAAAAGAATGCATGATTTTGAATGTGAAGCCAATGTCAGCGACGGTGAACACACTAGGAAATGCATTTTCTCAAGTGCTAATTGCATCGACGGACGAAGCAAAAGAAGCGATGCGGCAAGGCTGTTTTGATTACCTCTCTAGTGGCGGCTTTCGCACGTCAGGCATGATGGCTCTGCTCGGAGGCATGAACCCTCGGCCACTCTCTCTCATCTTTCATCTTTGTGGTATTACTCTATCCTCCATTGGTCAACTGCTCTCTCCATTCCCATCTCCTCTTCGCATTTGGCATAGCCTCAGACTTTTTGGTGTAAGTACTTATTTATTTCCTTAAACTGTATATTTTTTATAGATTTGTTTTTCTATGTAAATGTGTGCATAGGCTTTAAAATTTACAATAAAATTTTGACATTTTGTTGCTGTTTTACGTGTATCTCCAGTTGTCTATGAAAATGTTGGTTCCTCATCTTAAGGCGGAAGGGGTTAGCCAAATGTTGTATCCAACATACGCAGCTGCGTATCGCAAAAGCTATATGGCTGCAACAGCTCTCTAAGCAGCGATGATATGAACCGCGAATAATACTATGACATATTTGGAGCGCTAGTATTTGTGGTTGTGCATTTGTTATTTGTTAAATATGTACTGCAGTGTGCTTACTATTATTAGTTTATACCCGTCGCTATTGTAATAATAAAACGACCCCCTGTTTTGTTGAATGTGCCACATTTGCTTACACGAAGTTTTGTCTCCATATACTCAAATAGAATTAAGTTATAGGAGAGAATCTATGAAAATACTAACCACTAAAATCTGCAACATAATAGTGATAGGCTTTTATCTTTAGCAATAATTATAACTAAATCTTGATCCGCGCATCCGTGCGGGTAATTATTTTTATTTTATAAATATAAACATTTGATTTATATGATTGGTTGCATATGATTTTAATATTTATCATATTGCTGATTATTTAATATAATATTTTCAAACACAATAATTTCATAGTTTACACGCAGTAATTTAATTTATTATTTCAAATTATTAGTGATATCTTAGAAAAAATATAGAAGCAACAAATTTGGTTGATAGACTTATACCTAGGAACCAAAAACACACATAGATTAATTTCAGTTTATTATTTATCAATCCAACTTTAACCATTTTAAACCAAACTTAAATCTGTTACAATCTATAAATCAATTTTAAATATCAAGGATACTGACACCTTAGAGCATCATTATTGGGATAACCCTTAATATGATCCCTTATCTAATATATATATTTTAAGAAAATATAAAAGAAAAGAGGAAAGAAAGAGAGAGAGAGCGAGAAAAGAAAAAGAAATTGCTGCTGCTGTGACACGTGCAGTAAGATATGTTGTTTATATCTCTTAAATAAGACACATCTTTTATGTCTTTTTACTTTTTTTTCTTTTTTTAATCTTAAAAAACACCTTAAGGATTCCCGATAAAGATGGTCTTACTGCCAATAACTTGCCATTGCTGCATATCTCTGATATAAACATAAAAAGCACAAAACTACATAACCAAAGTCAAAGCTGCAGGAACAAAATTGAAAGAATGTAAACTGATAAAAAGAATTACATTATAAGGTTTTAAAGAGACAATAAATTCAGATATTGGAGTCCACCAAACATAAAAGAAGCTTCTTAAATAAGTTTCAAACGTGCAAAAATACGGAACATCAGTACATATATGGACCATAAGTAAGGTTCACTGTTATAATGATTTAAGAATTATTCAAGTGCAAAATGATTTTCCATTGACTACTATACTAAAGAAGTTAGCATTACTTAGATTCTAGTAATAATTTAAATTTAAATTTAATGGCAACTTAACTTATGTAATATACACATGAACAAAATTTATGGTTAAAATATTATAAAATAATAATAATAATATATTTAAGAATCATTTAAATGAATGGTCCAACTTAAAAAACCACATATGAAATGAGTCATAATTTCTATTTTAATATATCAGATATTTTGATGTAGTCAATTCACAGTTTTTCTAAGAAAGATATATAAATGCTATGAAAATGATAATTTAGGAACTATCAATTTTTAACGTCCTTACGATTTTTGATACCTCAGTGATACTTACCAGTTCTGGTTGCCCAGCCAAACAGTAAGGGCCAGTTAATAATAGTTTAGGAAATGTCAAATTTTAACAAAATATATGCCCAACTTTTAAAAATTTCCTATCTAAACGATAAAGAAACATTTAGGGAACTGTACGAAATTTCAACAGAAACGAGGGGTCCAAAATAATAATCACCAAGTGTTTAGAAATATAATATTTTTTAAAATGCATTGACTTTTAATTTGATAAAATAATTAATTAATAGGTTTATAAAGGGCTACGTTTATGCTTGTAGTTTACAAAAAAAAAAAAAAAACGTTCATGCTTGTCAAGCCACTTCTTTGATTTTGGGTCCCTCTTTCAATGAGAAGGCCAACCACGTGTATATTACCTGATCCATAACCACAAGCCTCGCGCTTAGGGAAATATCTTCTCCTCCACTATAAATCCGCCACGTCATCTTCTCGCTATTTCGTTTGTGCAATCTTGCACCGTTCGTTTCTTATAAAACCTTTTTGGCCGTTGGATCTTCCTGAGATGCCAAACTTATACTCTATTTCCATTTTTACTCTATTCTTCTAGTTTATTGCATATATAACTTTTTATTATCTTTTAATCAACACTATACAAATTAAATTTGGATATATGATACTTCAAGATTTAGATCTACATTTTTAGTCACACTTATTAGAATCAGAAATAAAACCGCAGGCTTTATAATTAACATACTTGGATATTACAAAATAAACTAGAAACCAAAAATTAAATTGTGCCAAAAGAATGATTGACATAAATGATAGAAATTCACTAGGATAGTATACTCTATTTGTTCACCTGTGTCGGTTTGAGATACGGTCAGTTCACCAGGAGGATCTTTCTTCCAATTCTATTTTTTTTTCTGGAAGTTTCAATTTTGATTAGTAATATAGTTTATCACTTATAAAAAAGTTTCATTTTAAACTTTTATATACTATGGAATTAGTATTGAGATATTCAGATTCAAAATAATTCAGTATGGCACTAAACCAAAATGTATATATTTATTAACACGTGTTGACAAAAAATATTATTAACACGTTGATAACAATATTTATTCCAAAAAAATATATTTCTTCCGAAAGGGATTTTTTTTTAATTCGACAACAGGGGGTTTAGATTTGGGAATTCGACCAAAAAAAACTTCAACTTTGCACAAATTGTCAAAACAAATATCTACTCGAACCTGGCCAAAAAAATACTTTATTTTTGTTGACTTTTTTTATTTATTAAGCAACTTAAGATTGATTGGCCATAATAGCACACCGTTAACCCACGGTTAAGACAGTGTTAACCAGGCGTTAAATATTGAAGTTAAGTGAAACGACGTCGTTTTCAAATGAGATGAAACAACGTCGTTTTACATGATTTGAAAATAAAAACATGTAGACACCTGGGTTCGAACTCAAGTTGGTTGAGACAAATGGACAGGTATTTTACCATTCGACTAGTGGCACTTTCAATGGACTAACACATTTAATTTTATTTGGTACTGGTTGAATATAAAAAAAAATTCTAAAAAGATATTTAAAATTCCGAAAATTGAAAAAATAAAGAATTTTTTATAAAATAATTTTGAAATTAAAATTAAAAATATTTTTTTTCTTTAAAAAATAAAATCTTCAAAAAAATTCAATTTTTTTATAAAATTAATGTTGAAATAAAAATTAAAAATTAAATTTATGTTTTCTTTAAAAAAACAAAAATCTTCCAAAATTTTCATTTTTCAAAACAAAGATAAAAACTTCCAAAATTTTCATTTTAAAAATCTTCCAAAATTTTCAAGTTGAAAAAA